>NC_137102.1:53465263-53487763 GCF_949357685.1 Gobio gobio | reverse complement strand
TCTGTAATCACGTGATGTTTCACATATTCTCACAATATTGATATAATTTGATAGATCTCCTCATACTGAACAACTTTGTCTCTAGAAACATTGCTGTCAATCAAATCGTTCATTAAATATTTGTGATTATGTTAAAAACCTACTTTTGCAAATAAGTCCCTGTTTTTTTGCCCGATCGGAACCAAACCAGTCTAGGACAATTCTCTGGACTCTCTAGATCAATAATTATCAAAAAAAGTTTAACTTTTGCATTTGGATGGCTATAACAGGGTCATTTCGAAAAGAGGCGTGGCAAAAAACCCTCAAAAGCCTATAAATTCTAAGGGAAAGCTCAAAACTTCACGAAAATTGGTGGCCATGTGTGAGATTAGATCCTTAACAAGCATTAAACGTTTTATAGAGATCGGACCATAGGTGGCGCTATAACTGTTAAAAACCTTTTAAAACCATGTTTCCTATGGTGAATTGCCTGTAAATTGAATTTTCCATCTATTATTTCAGTGTTTAAAATCTTGCTAAATAAAACTTAACATCTTTTGATGCTTGTGTGCTTAAAGGCCTTAAAGGCTTGAACCCCGCTAAATGCTGCTTGCAGCTTTAATTAGGGGTTCAAGCACGAAGTGCTGAAACCCTATTGTAATTGTATTGATTTTTATTATTATTATTAGGGGTTCAAGCACGAAGTGCTGAACACCTATTGTATTTGTGCTGATTTTTATTATTAGGGGTTCAAGCACGAAGTGCTGAAACCCTATTGTAATTGTATTGATTTTTATTATTATTATTATTATTATTATTATTCTCCGCTAAAACGCATCGTGCAGCCCAAACCGTAAGGGCTGGAGCGTTGAAACTTTGTCAGATGGTAGTACAAAAATCGAGGAGAGGTTATCAAATTATGAGCCAGATTGGCCTATAGGTGGCGCTATAGCAATCAATTGCGCAAAACTGCTCATAACTCCTAAACCGTATGTCGTAGACTCAAGTGTCTTATATCATTGGAAAGCTGAATACCTGACGTAAAAAATGTATATCTCCGATTTCATTTCCGCCATTATAGATTTTCCGCCATTTTGAATTTTGTCAAAAAACTACTTTTGTGAACTAGTCCCTGGATTTTTGCCCGATCGGAACCAAACCAGTGCAGAAATGTTCTCTGGAGTATGAATATCAATAATTATCGAAAAAAAATTGAAATTTCTATTCACGATCGCTAAGGGGCGGAAAACGAACGTTGTGGGAGGAGCCTATTTTACTAAAATGGCTATAACTCAAGAACAAAATGAGATATCTTTACCAAACTTTGTACACATGTGTATGGACTGAGTCTTGGGTCACGATAAAATAATCGCGACGATTGAACACTTGGTGGCGCTATAACACGAAAAAAACATGAAAATGGCTATAACGACCCGACCGCTAGTCCGATTGACTTGAAAATTGGTATGCAGTGTCTTGGTCCAAGGTACCATATATGTCTATGAGGACATTGGCGTATCTCAAAAAACATGGCTGCTATTGGCCAATGAAGTTTGAGCACCTCTAAGACAAGGTTAACGGAGGCTGATCGGAATGAAACTCGGTGGGCATGTTTGACTCATGGACTTAGAGGTCTGTAAGAATTTTGAAAGAAATCGGCCACTAGTTGGCGCTAACGAGTTTTTTGGCTCTGTAATCACGTGGTGTTGCACACATCAACCAAATATACACATCATATGATAGGGCTCCTCATACTGAACAACTTTTCCTCTGAAAGCATTGCTGTCAATCAAATCGTTCATTAAATATTTGCGATTTTGTTTAAAACCTACTTTTGCGAACTAGTCTCTGGATTTTTGCCTGATCGGAAACAAACCAGTCTAGGACAATTCTCTGGACTCTCTAGATCAATAATTATAAAAAAAAAGTTGAACTTTTGCATTTGAATGCCTATAACAGGGTCATTTAGAAGAGGGGCGTAGCAAAATACACTCAAAAGCATATAAATCCTAAAGGAAAACTCAAAACTTCACGAAAATTATTATGTATATGTAACATAACATGCTGAAAAAGCATGCAAAGTTTCATGGAGATCGGACCATAGGTGGCGCTATAACTGTTAAAAAGCTTTGAAAACCATGTATTCCTATGGTGAAATGCCTGTATTGGCTGTAAATGGTATTCTCCATCTCTGTAATCAGGTGGGGTTAAAAACATCCACATAATATGCATAAATTATGATAGATCTCCTCATACTGAACAACTTTGCCTCAAGAACCAATACTGTCAATCAAATCGTTATTTAAACATTCACAATTATGTTAATAACCTACTTTTGCAAACTAGTCATAGATTTTTCAACCTGATCAGAACCAACCCAGGGCAGTACAATTCTCTGGACTCTTTAGAGCAATAATTATTTTTAAAAAAAGTTAAACTTTTGCATCTGAATGGCTATAACTGGGTTATTTCAAGATGTGGCCTTGACCAAGTGTCCCCAAATGCCTATATCTATTCAATGAATGCTCAGATATTCTTAAAAACAAGTCAGAACATGTGTACTATGCCTCTAAACAAGCATGAAAATTTTCAGACAGATAGGACCATATTTGCCTCTATAACAGTTAAAAAGCTGAAAATTATGAAAATAATGGTATATTAAGCCAATAAGTGGTCGTTTGCTGCCCCCCGCTGTTCATTTTATTGTACTACACTCTAATATTGATATACAAGTCATTTTCAGCTTTAAATAAATCACTATTTTAACATTTGCTATCACATTTAGTTAAAATTAATCTATTAAGTATTACTATTGACAGTTGTCACATGGAGAAATGTGAATCTTGAAGGAGACTTGCAGGAAACATTTTGTTTACTGCAACATCATAAAGTTCAAATGTCTGTAACTACAACAAAATGTGTGTGTGTAGTCCTATGTTTCTGAATACATTTTTAAAAATCTGATTAATAGTTACAAAGAGCTATGTGAAATGATTATAGACCATAGCATTAAAAAAGTGTGTGTGTGTCTGGCCTTGACCAAGTGTCCCCAAATGCCTATATCTATTCAATGAATGCTCAGATATTCTTAAAAACAAGTCAGAACATGTGTAATATGCCTCCAAACAAGCATGACAATTTTCAGACAGATAGGACAATATTTGCCTCTATAACAGTTAAAAAGGTGAAAATGACAGAGTTCATATGAAAATAATGACCAATATGTGGTCTTTTGCTGCCCCCCGCTGTTCATTTTATTGTACTACACTCTAATATTGATCTATGGTTATAGATACATGGTTAATCATAGTAAATAATACTAGAACGTGGTGCATTTCACAAAAAAATGTGACATGCTCATAGACCATTAAAAGATATTTTCACAATAACATATCTCAAAAATATTGTGTGTGTGTGTGTGTGTGTGTGTGTGTGTGTGTGTGTGTGTGTGTAACCATGCATAATGGAACAACTGGTTTGAAGCCTGTTTTAGAGACTATTTTACTAAAAGGGCTATAACTCAGGAACGAAATGAGATATCTTCACCAAACTTGGTACACTTGTGTATGGGATGAGTCTTTGGTCAAGGTAAAAATAATTGTGAGGATTGAACACTTGGTGGCGCTATAACATAAAAAAACATGAAAAGGGCTATAACCACCCGACTGTCAGTCCGATTGACTTGAAAGTTGGTATGCAGTGTCTTGGTCCAAGGTACCACGCATGTCTATAAAGGAAATTGGCGTAGCTCAAAAAACATGGCCGCCATTGGCCAATGAAATGTGAGCACTTATTAGACAAGGTTAACAGAGGCCGATCGGAACAAAAGTTGGCGAGCATGTTTGACTCAGGGTCCTAGAGGTCTGTAATAATTTTTTAAGAATTTGGCCACTAGTAGGCGCCAATTAGTTTTATGGCTCTGTAATCACGTGATGTTTCACATATTCTCACAATATTGATATAATTTGATAGATCTCCTCATACTGAACAACTTTGTCTCTAGAAACATTGCTGTCAATCAAATCGTTCATTAAATATTTGTGATTATGTTAAAAACCTACTTTTGCAAATAAGTCCCTGTTTTTTTGCCCGATCGGAACCAAACCAGTCTAGGACAATTCTCTGGACTCTCTAGATCAATAATTATCAAAAAAAGTTTAACTTTTGCATTTGGATGGCTATAACAGGGTCATTTCGAAAAGAGGCGTGGCAAAAAACCCTCAAAAGCCTATAAATTCTAAGGGAAAGCTCAAAACTTCACGAAAATTGGTGGCCATGTGTGAGATTAGATCCTTAACAAGCATTAAACGTTTTATAGAGATCGGACCATAGGTGGCGCTATAACTGTTAAAAACCTTTTAAAACCATGTTTCCTATGGTGAATTGCCTGTAAATTGAATTTTCCATCTATTATTTCAGTGTTTAAAATCTTGCTAAATAAAACTTAACATCTTTTGATGCTTGTGTGCTTAAAGGCCTTAAAGGCTTGAACCCCG
The DNA here is from genome assembly GCF_949357685.1 of Gobio gobio. NCBI lineage: Eukaryota > Metazoa > Chordata > Actinopteri > Cypriniformes > Gobionidae > Gobio > Gobio gobio. The sequence continues at coordinate 53,483,288 of NC_137102.1, read as the reverse complement.
CTAAATGCTGCTTGCAGCTTTAATTATTATTATTATTATTATTATTATTATTATTCAGACCTAAAACGCATCGTGCAGACCAAACTGTAAGGGCTAGAGACTTGAAACTTGGCCAATAGGTAGTACAAAAATCGAGGAGAGGTTATCAAATTATGACCCCGATTGGCCTATAGGTGGCGCTATAGCAATCAATTGCGCGAAACTGCTCATAACTCCTAGACCGTATGTTGTAGACTCAAGTGTCTTATATCATTGGAAAGCTGAATACCTGACGTAAAAAATGTATATCTCCGATTTCATTTCCGGTATGCAAATTTTTCCGCCATTTTGAATTTTGTCAAAAAACTACTTTTGCAAACTAGTCCTAGGTTTTTTGTCCGATCGGAACCAAACCAGTGCCAAAATGTTCTCTGGAGTCTGAATATTAATAATCATTGAAAAAAAGTCATAATTTGGATTCAAGGTCGTTAAGGGGCTTAAAAATTGACGTTCAGGGCGGAGCCTATTTTACTAAAAAGGCTATAACTCTAGATCAAAATAAGATATCTTCACCAAACTTGGTACACATATGTATGGGCTCAGTCTTTGGTCACGATAAAACAATCGCGACGATTGGCCACTTGGTGGCGCTATAACATGATAATAACATGAAAAAGGCTATGACCACTTGACCATTAGTCCGATTGACTTGAAAATTGTTATGCAGTGTCTTGGTCCAAGGTACCATATATGTCTATGAGGAAATTGGCGTATGTCAAAAAACATGGCCGCCACAGCCAATTAAATTTGAGCACCTATTAGACAAGGTTAACGGAGGCCGATCGGAACGAAACTCTGTGGGCATGTTTGACTCATGGCCCTAGAGGTCTGTAAGAATTTTGAAAGAAATCGGCCACTAGTTGGCGCTAACGAGTTTAATGGCTCTGTAATCACGTGGTGTTGCACACATCCACAAAATATGCATATCATATGATAGGTCTCCTCATACTAAACAACTTTGCCTCTTGAACTATTGCTGTCAATCAAATCGTTCATTAAATATTTGTTATTATGTTTAAAACCTACTTTTGCGAACTAGTCCCTGGATTTTTGCCCGATCAGAACCAAACCAGTGTAGGACAATTCTCTGGACTCTCTTGATCAATAATTATCGAAAAAAAGTTGAACTTTTGCATTTGGATGGCTATAACAGGGCCATTTAGAAGAGGGGCGTGGCAAAATACACTCAAAAGCCTATAAATCCTAAAGAAAAACTCAAAACTTCACGAAAATTGACATGTATATATGTCATAACATGTTGAAGAAGCATGCAGAGTTTCATGGAGATCGGACCATAGTTGGCGCTATAACTGTTAAAAAGCTTTGAAAACCATGTATTCCCAATGGTGAATTGCCTGTTTTGGCTGTAAATGGTATTTTCCATCTCTGTAATCAGGTGGGGTAAAAAACATCCACATAATGTGAAGAAATTATGATAGATCTCCTCACACTGAACAACTTTGCCTCAAGAACCAATACTGTCAATCAAATTGTTATTTATTTATTCACAATTATGTTTAAAACGTATTACCTAAAATTGCCACCAGATGGCAGCAGAAGACCACTCATTGGTTCATTCTGCTTACTAAGCATATTTAAACTTTATAAAATCATTATAATAAATGTTGCAAATGACATTTTGTCAATGTTTATCAATTAATTTGTTCAGTTGATTAATGTTTTTACAATAATTATTAAATTACAATTAAAATAATGCCTGAAAATATGTTTTAAAGGGGAAAACCTGGAATAAGCTATTTGTTACCCATCATTTATTTCAAATATCTATATCTCCAACAAAATGTGCATGTGAGTTAAGCACGTTTAAAGACATTAACTTGGAAAATGTGCCCATTAAATGAAAAACAGACATTTAAAATGAAAATGAGCCAATGAGTGGTTCTCTGCTGCCACCTGCTGGGCTTAAATGGTCATTTTGTCATACTATTTACTTATCATGTTCTATAATTCCTATTTAGACATTATAAAGTCACTATTACAATATTTACAATTACATTTTGTCAAATTAATTTATTTCAAATATATTATGGCGTATTACCTAAAATTGCCACCAGATGGCAGCAGAAGACCACTCATTGCCTTATCCTCTAAACTAATATTGTTCAATCATATTTAAACTGTGATCGTGCAGACCAAAGCGTAAATGCTAGAGACTTGAAACTTTATCAGATGGTAGTACAAAAATCGAGGCTAATGTTGTCAGAGTATGAACCCGATTGGCCAATAGGTGGCGCTACAGCAATCAAAAGCGCGAAATGGCTCATAACTCCTAAACCCTATGTTGTAGACTCAAGTGTCTTATATCATTGGAAAGGTGAGTCTATGGCAAACAAAACGTATATCTCCAATTTCATTTCCGCCATGATAGATTTTCCGCCATTTTGCATTTTGTCAAAAAACTACTTTTGCAAACTACTCCTAGGTTTTTTGCCGGATCGGAACCAAACCAGTGTCAAAATGTTCTCTGGAGTCAGTTTATCAATAATTATCAAAAAAACGTCTAAATTTATATTCACGGTTGTTAAGGAGCGTAAAAATAATTGTTCAGGGGGGAGCCTATTTACTAAAAGGGATATAACTCAGGAACAAAATGAGATATCTTCACCAAACTTGGTACACATGTGTATAGGCTGAGTCTTTGGTCACGATAAAAAAATTGCGACGATTTAACACTTGGTGGCACAATAACATGAAAAAACATCAAAATGGCTTTAACCATCTGACCGCTAGTCCGATTGACTTGAAAATTGGTATGCAGTGTCTTGGTCCAAGGTACCAAGTATGTCTATGAGGACATTGGCGTATCTTAAAAAACATGGCTGCCACAGCCAATTAAATTTGAGCACCTATTAGACAAGTCTCATGGCCCTAGAGGTCTGTAAGAATTTTCAAATAAAACGGCTTCTAGTTGGCGCTAATGAGTTTTATGGCTCTGTAATCACGTGGTGTTGCACACATCCACGAAATATACATGTCATTTGATATATTCTAAGGGAAAACTCAAAACTTCACGAAAATTGGTGGGCATATGTGACATTAGATCCTTAACAAGCTTGCAAAGCTTTATAGAGCTCGGACCATAGGTGGCGCTATAACTGTTAAAAACCTTTTAAAACCATATGTTTCCTATGGTAAATTGCCTATATTGCCTGAAAATTGACTTTTCCATCTATTATTTCAGTGTTTAAAATCTTGCTAAATAAAACTTAATGTCTTTTGATGCTTGTGTGCTTAAAGGCCTTAAAGGCTTGAACCCCGCTAAATGCTGCTTGCAGCTTTAATTATTAGGGGTTCAAGCACGAAGTGCTGAAACCCTATTGTAATTGTATTGATTTTTATTATTATTATTATTATTATTATTATTCTCCGCTAAAACGCATCGTGCAGCCCAAACCGTAGAAGCTGGAGCTTTGAAACTTTGTCAGATGGTAGTACAAAAATCGAGGAGAGGTTATCAAATTATGAGCCAGATTGGCCTATAGGTGGCGCTATAGCAATCAATTGCGCAAAACTGCTCATAACTCCTAAACCGTATGTCGTAGACTCAAGTGTCTTATATCATTGGAAAGCTGAATACCTGACGTAAAAAATGTATATCTCCGATTTCATTTCCGCCATTATAGATTTTCCGCCATTTTTAATTTTGTCAAAAAACTACTTTTGCGAACTAGTCCCTGGATTTTTGCCCGATCGGAACCAAACCAGTGCAGAAATGTTCTCTGGAGTCTGAATATCAATAATTATTGAAAAAAAGTTGAAATTTCTATTCACGATCGCTAAGGGGCGGAAAACGAACGTTGTGGGAGGAGCCTATTTTACTAAAATGACTATAACTCAAGAACAAAATGAGATATCTTTACCAAACTTTGTTCACATGTGTATGGACTGAGTCTTGGGTCACGATAAAAGAATCGCGACGATTGAACACTTGGTGGCGCTATAACACGAAAAAAACATGAAAATGGCTATAACGACCCGACCGCTAGTCCGATTGACTTGAAAATTGGTATGCAGTGTCTTGGTCCAAGGTACCATGTATGTCTATGAGGACATTGGCGTATCTCAAAAAACATGGCTGCTATTGGCCAATGAAGTTTGAGCACCTCTAAGACAAGGTTAACGGAGGCTGATCGGAATGAAACTCGGTGGGCATGTTTGACTCATGGACTTAGAGGTCTGTAAAAATTTTGAAAGAAATCGGCCACTAGTTGGCGCTAACGAGTTTTTTGGCTCTGTAATCACGTGGTGTTGCACACATCAACCAAATATACACATCATATGATAGGGCTCCTCATACTGAACAACTTTTCCTCTAAAAGCATTGCTGTCAATCAAATCGTTCATTAAATATTTGCGATTATGTTTAAAACCTACTTTTGCGAACTAGTCTCTGGATTTTTGTCTGATCGGAAACAAACCAGTCTAGGACAATTCTCTGGACTCTCTAGATCAATAATTATCAAAAAAAAGTTGAGCTTTTGCATTTGAATGCCTATAACAGGGTCATTTAGAAGAGGGGCGTAGCAAAATACACTCAAAAGCATATAAATCCTAAAGGAAAACTCAAAACTTCACGAAAATTATTATGTATATGTAACATAACATGCTGAAAAAGCATGCAAAGTTTCATGGAGATCGGACCATAGGTGGCGCTATAACTGTTAAAAAGCTTTGAAAACCATGTATTCCTAAGGTGAAATGCCTGTATTGGCTGTAAATGGTATTCTCCATCTCTGTAATCAGGTGGGGTTAAAAACATCCACATAATATGCATAAATTATGATAGATCTCCTCATACTGAACAACTTTGCCTCAAGAACCAATACTGTCAATCAAATCGTTATTTAAACATTCACAATTATGTTAATAACCTACTTTTGCAAACTAGTCATAGATTTTTCAACCTGATCAGAACCAACCCAGGGCAGTACAATTCTCTGGACTCTTTAGAGCAATAATTATTTTTAAAAAAAGTTAAACTTTTGCATCTGAATGGCTATAACTGGGTTATTTCAAGATGTGGCCTTGACCAAGTGTCCCTAAATGCCTATATCTATTCAATGAATGCTCCGATATTCTTAAAAAAAAGTCAGAATATGTGTACTATGCCTCTAAACAAGCATGAAAATTTTCAGACAGATAGGACCATATTTGCCTCTATAACAGTTAAAAAGCTGAAAATTATGAAAATAATGGTATATTAAGCCAATAAGTGGTCGTTTGCTGCCCCCCGCTGTTCATTTTATTGTACTACACTCTAATATTGATATACAAGTCATTTTCAGCTTTAAATAAATCACTATTTTAACATTTGCTATCACATTTAGTTAAAATTAATCTATTAAGTATTACTATTGACAATTGTCACATTGAGAAATGTGAATCTTGAAGGAGACTTGCAGGAAACATTTTGTTTACTGCAACATCATAAAGTTCAAATGTCTGTAACTACAACAAAATGTGTGTGTGTAGTCCTATGTTTCTGAATACATTTTTAAAAATCTGATTAATAGTTACAAAGAGCTATGTGAAATGATTATAGACCATAGCATTAAAAAAGTGTGTGTGTGTGTCTGGCCTTGACCAAGTGTCCCCAAATGCCTATATCTATTCAATGAATGCTCAGATATTCTTAAAAACAAGTCAGAACATGTGTAATATGCCTCCAAACAAGCATGACAATTTTCAGACAGATAGGACAATATTTGCCTCTATAACAGTTAAAAAGGTGAAAATGACAGAGTTCATATGAAAATAATGACCAATATGTGGTCTTTTGCTGACCCCCGCTGTTCATTTTATTGTACTACACTCTAATATTGATCTATGGTTATAGATACATGGTTAATCATAGTAAATAATACTAGAACGTGGTGCATTTCACAAAAAAATGTGACATGCTCATAGACCATTAAAAGATATTTTCACAATAACATATCTCAAAAATATTGTGTGTGTGTGTGTGTGTGTGTGTGTGTGTGTAACCATGCATAATGGAACAACTGGTTTGAAGCCTGTTTCAGAGCCTATTTTACTAAAAGGGCTATAACTCAGGAACGAAATGAGATATCTTCACCAAACTTGGTACACTTGTGTATGGGATGAGTCTTTGGTCAAGGTAAAAAGAATTGTGAGGATTGAACACTTGGTGGGGCTATAACATAAAAAAACATGAAAAGGGCTATAACCACCCGACTGCCAGTCCGATTGACTTGAAAGTTGGTATGCAGTGTCTTGGTCCAAGGTACCACGCATGTCTATAAAGGAAATTGGCGTAGCTCAAAAAACATGGCCGCCATTGGCCAATGAAATGTGAGCACTTATTAGACAAGGTTAACAGAGGCCGATCGGAACAAAAGTTGGCGAGCATGTTTGACTCAGGGTCCTAGAGGTCTGTAATAATTTTTTAAGAATTTGGCCACTAGTAGGCGCCAATTAGTTTTATGGCTCTGTAATCACGTGATGTTTCACATATTCTCACAATATTGATATAATTTGATAGATCTCCTCATACTGAACAACTTTGTCTCTAGAAGCATTGCTGTCAATCAAATCGTTCATTAAATATTTGTGATTATGTTAAAAACCTACTTTTGCAAATAAGTCCCTGTTTTTTTGCCCGATCGGAACCAAACCAGTCTAGGACAATTCTCTGGACTCTCTAGATCAATAATTATCAAAAAAAGTTTAACTTTTGCATTTGGATGGCTATAACAGGGTCATTTCGAAAAGAGGCGTGGCAAAAAACCCTCAAAAGCCTTGACCAAGTGTCCCCAAATGCCTATATCTATTCAATGAATGCTCAGATATTCTTAAAAACAAGTCAGAACATGTGTACTATGCCTCTAAACAAGCTTGAAAAATTTCAGACAGATAGGACAATATTTGCCTCTATAACAGTTAAAAAGCTGAAAATTATGAAAATAATGGTATATTAAGCCAATAAGTGGTCGTTTGCTGCCCCCCGCTGTTCATTTTAGTGTACTACACTCTAATATTGATCTACAAGTCATATTCAGCTTAAAATAAATCACTATTTTAACATTTGCTATCACATTTAGTTAAAATGAATATTTTAAGTATTACTATTGACAATTTTCACATTGAGAAATGTGAATCTTGAAGGAGACTGGCAGGAAACATTTTGTTTACTGCAGCATCATAAAGTTCAAATGTCTGTATCTACAACAAAATGTGTGTGTGTAGTCCTATGTTTCTGAATACATTTTTAAAAATCTGATTAATAGTTACAAAGAGCTATGTTAAATGATTATAGACCATAGCATTAAAAAAGTGTGTGTGTGTGTGTGTGTGTGTGTGTCTGGCCTTGACCAAGTGTCCCAAAATGCCTATATCTATTCAATGAATGCTCAGATATTCTTAAAAACAAGTCAGAACATGTGTACTATGCCTCTAAACAAGCATGAAAAATTTCAGACAGATAGGACAATATTTGCCTCTATAACAGTTAAAAAGCTGAAAATTATGAAAATAATGGTATATTAAGCCAATAAGTGGTCGTTTGCTGCCCCCCGCTGTTCTTTTTATTGTACTACACTCTAATATTGATCTATAAGTCATATTCAGACTTTAAAAAAAATCACAATTTTAACATTTACAATCACATTTAGTCAAAATTAATCTATTAGCTATTACCATTGACAATAATTGTCACATTGAGAAATGTGAATCTTGAAGGAGACTTGCAGGAAACATTTTGTTTACTGCAACATCATATAGTTCAAATGTCTGTATCTACAACAAATTGTGTGTGTGTAGTCCTATGTTTCTGAATACATTTTTAATAATCTGATTAATAGTTACAAAGAGCTATGTGAAATAGACCATAGCATTAAAAAAGTGTGTGTGTGTGTGTGTGTGTGTGTGTGTGTGTGTGTGTGTGTGTGTGTGTGTGTGTGTGTGTGTGTGTGTGTGTGTGTGTGTGTGTGTGTGTGTGTGTGTGTGTATAAGCATGCATAATGGAATTAACATGGAAGACCAATTTGATATATAACTGATTTTATAGTGTTTATTGCAAAGCAACTGTGAAAAGACTTTATTAATAAGTAGAATGTCCAGCAGAGGGCAGCAGAAGACCACTCATTGGTTCATTCTGTCCACTAAGCATATATATAAACTCTAAAAAAACATAATAGCATTGAAAATGTCATTTTGTCAATGTTTATCAATTAATTTGTTCATTTGATTAATGTTTTTACAATAATTATTAAATTACAATTAAAATAATGCCTGAAAATATGTTTTAAAGGGGAAAACCTGGAATAAGCTATTTGTTACCCATCATTAATTTCAAATATCTATATCTCCAACAAAATGTGCATGTGAGTTAAGCACGTTTGAAGACATTAACTTGGAAAATGTGCCCATTAAATGAAAAACAGACATTTAAAATGAAAATGAGCCAATGAGTGGTTCTCTGCTGCCACCTGCTGGGCATAAATAGTCATTTTTTCATACTATTTACTTATCATGTTCTATAATTCCTATTTAGACATTATAAAGTCATTATTACAATATTTACAATCACATTTTGTCAAATTAATTTATCTCAAATATATTATGGCGTATTACCTAAAATTGCCACCAGATGGCAGCAGAAGACCACTCATTGGCTTATCCTCTAAACTAATATTGTTCAATCATATTTAAACTGTGATCGTGCAGACCAAAGCGTAAATGCTAGAGACTTGAAACTTCATCAGATGATAGTACAAAAATCGAGGCTAATGTTGTCAGAGTATGAACCCGATTGGACAATAGGTGGCGCTACAGCAATCAAAAGCGCGAAATGGCTTATAACTCCTAAACCGTATGACGTAGACTCAAGTGTCTTATATCATTGGAAAGGTGAGTCCGTGACGAACAAAACGTATATCTCCGATTTAATTTCCGCCATTATAGATTTTCCGCCATTTTGAATTTTGTCAAAAAACTACTTTTGCAAACTAGTCCTAGGTTTTTTGCCCGATCGGAACCAAACCAGTGACAAAATGTTCTCTGGAGACAGGTTATGAATAATTATCAAAAAAAAGTCGAAATTTATATTCACGGTTGTTAAGGAGCGTAAAAATAGTCATTCAGGGCGGAGCCTATTTACTAAAAAAGCTATAACTCAAGAACAAAATGAGATATCTTTACCAAACTTGGTAGACATGTGTATAGGCTGAGTCTTTGGTCACAATAAAAAAAATCGCGACGATTTAACTCTTGGTGGCGCAATAACGTAAAAAAACATGAAAATGGCTTTAACCACCCGACCGCTAGTCCGATTGACTTGAAAATTGGTATGCAGTGTCTTGGTCCAAGGTACCAAGTATGTCTGTGAGGACATTGTCATATCTCAAAAAACATGGCTGCCACAGCCAATTAAATTTGAGCACCTATTAGACAAGTCTCATGGCCCTAGAGGTCGGTAAGAATTTTGAAAAAAATCGGCCACTAGTTGGCGCTAATGAGTTTTATGGCTCGGTAATCACGTGGTGTTGCACACATCCACGAAATATGCATATCATTTGATATATTCTAAGGGAAAACTCAAAACTTCACGAAAATTGGTGGGCATGTGTGTCATAACATCATTAACAAGCATGCAAAGTTTTATAGAGATCGGACCATAGGTGGCGCTATAACTATTAAAAACCTTTTAAAACCATATGTTTTCTATAGTAAATTGCCAATATTGCCTGTAAATGGACTTTTCCATCTGTTATTTCAGTGTTTAAAATCTTGCTAAATGAAACGTAATGTCTTTTGATGCTTGTGTGCTTAAAGGCCTTAAAGGCTTGAACCCCGCTAAATGCTGCTTGCAGCTTTAATTATTATTATTATTCTCCGCTAAAACGCATCGTGCAGCCCAAACCGTAAGGGCTGGAACTTTGAAACTTTGTCAGATGGTAGTACACAAATCGAGGAGAGGTTATCAAATTATGAACCAGATTGGCCTATAGGTGGCGCTATAGCAATCAATTGCGCGAAACTGCTCATAACTCCTAAACCGTATGTCGTAGACTCAAGTGTCTTATATCATTGGAAAGGTGAGTCCATGACGAACAAAACGTATATCTCCGATTTCATTTCCGCCATGATGGATTTTCCGCCATTTTGAATTTTGTCAAAAAACTACTTTTGCGAACTAGTCCTAGGTTTTTTGCCCGATCGGAACCAAACCAGTGCAGAAATTTTCTCTGGAGTCTGAATATCAATAATTATCGAAAAAAAGTTGAAATTTCTATTCACGGTTGCCAAGGGGCGGAAAACGAATGTTGTGGGAGGAGCCTATTTTACTAAAATGGCTATAACTCAAGAACAAAATGAGATATCTTCATCAAACTTGGTACACATGTGTATGGGCTCAGTTTTTGGTCACGCTAAAAAAACCGCGATGATTGAACACATGGTGGCGCTATAACACGAAAAAAACATGAAAATGGCTATAACCACCCGACCGCTAGTCCGATTGACTTGAAAAATGGTATGCAGTGTCTTGGTCCAAGGTACCATGTATGTCTATAAGGACATTGGCGTATCTCAAAAAACATGGCCGCCACAGCCAATTAAATTTGAGCACCTATTAGACAAGGTTAACAGAGGCCGATCAGAACGAAACTCAATGGGCATGTTTGACTCATGGCCCTAGAGGTCTATAAGAATTTTGAAAGAAATCAGCCACTAGTTGGCGCTAACGAGTTGTATGGCTCTGTAATCACGTGGTGTTGCACACATCCACAAAATATGCATATCATTTGATAGATCTCCTCATATTGAACAACTTTGCCTCTAGAACCATTGCTGTCAATCAAATTGTTCATTAAATATTTGCAATTATGTTAAAAACCTACTTTTGCAAACTAGTCCCTGGTTTTTTGCCCGATCGGACCCAAACCAGTCTAGGACAATTCTCTAGACTCTCTAGATCATTAATTATCAAAAAAAAGTTCAACTTTTGCATTTGAATGGCTATAGCAGGGTGATTTAGAAGAGGGACATAGCAAAACACACTCAATAGCCTATAAATCTTAAAGGAAAACTTCAGGAAAATTGGTGGGCATGTGTGACATTAGATCCTTAACAAGCATACAAAGCTTTATAGAGATCGGACCATAGGTGGCGCTATAACTGTTAAAAGACTCCTGAACTCAGTCACGTGACTCACTTCACCCCCGCACACACATAAACATCCAGTCTTTTAACATTAACATCCACATACTGCAATTGCACTGCACTTTACGTCCCTATTGTTACTGCGTAACAACCTGTAATAAACCTTGCACATTATACTTCTTTATATATACATATTATATATTTTATGTTAACCACTTATTTTTAAGTCTACAGTTTATCTCACTTATCATATCCACATATTTTTTATATTTTTATTTTTATCTTATTTCCTATTTTTATCTTAACTTGATTTATTTATAATTCTACTTATGTTAATACTTTTTATTCTAATTTTATTCTATTTCTATTTAATTTCTTGTAACTGTTATTTGCACTGTCCATGGAGCGGACCTGTTTACATTTCACTGCCAGTTGTATATTGTGTATATAACTGTGTATGTGACAAATAAAACTCTTGAATCTTGAATCTTGAATCTAAAAACCATATGTTTCCTATGGTAAATTGCCTATATTGCCTGTAATTTGAGTTTTCCATCTATTATTTCAGTGTTTAAAATCTTGCTAAATAAAACTTAATGTATTTTGATGCTTGTGTGCTTAAAGGCCTTAAAGGCTTGAACCCCGCTAAATGCTGCTTGCAGCTTTAATTAGGGGTTCAAGCACGAAGTGCTGAAACCCTATTGTAATTGTATTGATTTTTATTATTATTATTATTATTATTATTATTCTCCGCTAAAACGCATCGTGCAGCCCAAACCGTAAGGGCTGGAACTTTGAAACTTTGTCAGATGGTAGTACACAAATCGAGGAGAGGTTATCAAATTATGAGCCAGATTGGCCTATAGGTGGCGCTATAGCAATCAATTGCGCGAAACTGCTCATAACTCCTAAACCGTATGTCGTAGACTCAAGTGTCTTATATCATTGGAAAGGTGAGTCCATGACGAACAAAACGTATATCTCCGATTTCATTTCCGCCATGATGGATTTTCCGCCATTTTGAATTTTGTCAAAAAACTACTTTTGCGAACTAGTCCTAGGTTTTTTGCCCGATCGGAACCAAACCAGTGCAGAAATTTTCTCTGGAGTCTGAATATCAATAATTATCGAAAAAAAGTTGAAATTTCTATTCACGGTTGCCAAGGGGCGGAAAACGAATGTTGTGGGAGGAGCCTATTTTACTAAAATGGCTATAACTCAAGAACAAAATGAGATATCTTCATCAAACTTGGTACACATGTGTATGGGCTCAGTTTTTGGTCACGCTAAAAAAACCGCGATGATTGAACACATGGTGGCGCTATAACACGAAAAAAACATGAAAATGGCTATAACCACCCGACCGCTAGTCCGATTGACTTGAAAAATGGTATGCAGTGTCTTGGTCCAAGGTACCATGTATGTCTATGAGGACATTGGCGTATCTCAAAAAACATGGCCGCCAAGGCCAATTAAATTTGAGCACCTATTAGACAAGGTTAATGGAGGCCGATCAGAACGAAACTCGATGGGTATGTTTGACTTATGGCCCTAGAGGTCTATAAGAATTTTGAAAGAAATCGGCCACTAGTTGGCGCTAACAAGTTTTATGGCACTGTAATCACGTGGTGTTGAACACATCCACAAAATATGCATATCGTTTGATAGACCTCCTCATATTGAACAACTTTGCCTCTGGAACCATTGCTGTCAATCCAATTGTTCATTAAATATTTGCAATTATGTTAAAAACCTACTTTTGCGAACTAGTCCCTGGATTTTTGCCCGAACAGAACCAAATCAGTCTAGGACAATTCTCTGGACTCTCTAGATCAATAATTATCAAAAAAAAGTCCAACTTTTGCATTTAGATGGCTATAACAGTGTCATTTAGAAGAGGGATGTAGCAAAATACACTCAATAGCCTATAAATCTTAATGGAAAACTCAAAACGTCACTAAAATTGTTATGTATATGTGACATAACATGCTGAAGAAGTGTGCAAGGTTTCATGGAGATTGGACCATAGGTGGCGCTATAACTGTTAAAAAGCTTTGAAAACCATGTATTCCCTATGATGAATTGCCTGTATTGGCTGTAAATGGTATTTTCCATCTCTGTAATCAGATGGGGTTAAAAACATCCACATAATATGCATATATTATGATAGATCTCCTCATGCTAAACAACTTTGCCTCAAGAACCAATACTGTCAATCAAATCGTTCATTAAATCTTAACGATTATGTTAAAAACCTCTTTTTGCAAACTAGTAATACATTTTTCGACCTGATCAGAACCAAACCAGTGCAGTACAATTCTCTGGACTCTTTAGAGCAATAATTATAAAAAAAAGTTAAACTTTTGCATCTGAATGGTTATAACAGGGTAATTTCAAGATGTGGCCTTGACCAAGTGTCTCCAAATGCCTATATCTATTCAATGAATGTTCAGATCTACTTAAAAACAAGTCAGTACATGTATCCTATGCCTCTTAACAAGCATGAAAAATTTCAGACAGATCGGACAATATTTGCCTCTATAACAGTTAAAAAGGTGAAAATTACAGAGTTCATATCAAAATAATGGTATATTAAGCCAATAAGTGGTCGTTTGCTGCCCCCCGCTGTTCATTTTATTGTACTACACACAAAATAATTGATCTCTAAGTCATATTTAACTGCTCATAACTCCTAAACCGTATGTCGTAGACTCAAGTGTCTTGTATCATTAGAAAGGTGAGTCCATGATGAACAAAACTAATATGTTAAACGAATGTTGTGGGAGGAGCCTATTTTACTAAAATGGCTATAACTCAAGAACAAAATGAGATATCTTAACCAAACTTGGTACACATGTGTATGGGCTTAGTCTTGGTTATAATAAGCCAATAAGTGGTCGTTTGCTGCCCCCCGCTGTTCATTTTATTGTACTACACACACAAAAATTGATCTATAAGTCATATTTAGACTTTAAAAAAATCACTATTTAAACATTTACATCACATGTAATCAAAATTAATCTATTAAGTATTACTACTGACAATTGTGTCACATTGAGAAATGTGAATCTTGAAGGAGACTTGCAGGAATTTTGTTATGTTTACTGCAACATCATATAGTTATAATGTCTGTATCTACAACATAATTTGTGTGTAGTCCAATGTTTCTGAATACACTTTTAATAATCTGATTAATAGTTACAAAGATCTATGTGAAATGATCATAGACCATAGCATTAAAAAAAATGTGTGTGTGTGTGTGTGTGTGTGTGTGTGTGTGTGTGTGTGTGTAAGCATGCATAATGGAACAACTGGTTTGAAGCCTGTTTCAGAGCCTATTTTACTAAAAGGGCTATAACTCAAGAACGAAATGAGATATCTTCACCACACTTTGTACACATGTGCATGGGCTCAGTCTTTGGTCACAGTAAAAATAATTGTGAGGATTGAACACTTGGTGGCGCTATAACATGAAGGAAACATGAAAAGGGCTATAACCACCCGACTGCTAGTCCGATTGACTTGAAAGTTGGTATGCAGTGTCTTGGTCCAAGGTACCATGCATGTCTATGAGGAATATGGTGTAACTCAAAAAACATGGCCGCTATTGGCCAATGAAATTTGAGAACCTATTAGACAAGGTTAACGGAGGCCGATCGGAACAAAACTTGATGGGCATGTTTGACTCATGGCCCTAGAGGTCTATAAGAATTTAAAGAAATTGGCCACTAGCAGGCGCTAACGAGTTTTATGGCTCTGTAATCACGTCATGTTTCACATATTCCCACAATATTGATATCATTTGATAGGTCTCCTCATACTAAACAACTTTGCCTCTAGAATCATTGCTGTCAATCAAATCTTTCATTAAATATTCACCATTATGTTAAAAACCTAATTTTGCAAACTAGTCCCTGTTTTTTTGACCGATTGGAACCAAACCAGTCTAGGACAATTCTCTGGACTCTCTAGATCAATAATTATCAAAAGAAAGTTGAACTTTTGCATTTAGATGGCTATAACAGGGTCATTTAGAAAAGAGACGTGGCAAAATACACTCAAAAGCCTATAAATTCTAAGGGACAACTCAAAACTTCACGAAAATTGGTGGGCATGTGTGACATTAGATCCTTAACAAGCATGCAAAGCTTTACAGAGATCGGACCATAGGTGGCGCTATAACTGTTAAAAACCATATGTTTCCTATGGTAAATTGCCTGTAATTTAAGTTTTCCATCTATTATTTCAGTGTTTAAAATCTTGCTAAATAAAACCTAATGTCTTTTGATGCTTGTGTGCTTAAAGGCCTTAAAGGCTTGAACCCCGCTAAATGCTGCTAGCAGCTTTAATTATTATTATTATTATTATTATTCTCCGCTAAAACGCATCGTGCAGCCCAAACCGTAAGGGCTGGAGCGTTGAAACTTTGTCAGATGGTAGTACAAAAATCGAGGAGAGGTTATCAAATTATGAGCCAGATTGGCCAATAGGTGGCGCTATAGCAATCAATTGCGCGAAACTGCTCATAACTCCTAAACCGTATGTCGTAGACTCAAGTGTCTTATATCATTGGAAAGGTGAGTCCATGAAAAACAAAACGTATATCTCCGATTTCATTTCCGCCATGATGGATTTTCCGCCATTTTGAATTTTGTCAAAAAACTACTTTTGCGAACTAGTCCCTGGATTTTAGACCGATCGGAACCAAACCAGTGCAGAAATGTTCTCTGGAGTCTGAATATCAATAATTATCGAAAAAAAGTTGAAATTTCGATTCACGGTTGCTAAGGGGCGGAAAACGAATGTTGTGGGAGGAGCCTATTTTACTAAAATGGTTATAACTCAAGAACAAAATTAGATATATTTACCAAACTTGGTACACATGTGTATGGGCTGAGTCTTTGGTCACGATAAAAAAATCCCGACGATTGAACACTTGGTGGCGCTATAACATGAAAAAAACATGAAATTGGCTATAACCACCCGACCGCTAGTCCGATTGACTTGAAAATTGGTATGCAGTGTCTTGGTCCAAGGTACCATGTATGTCTATGAGGACATTGGCGTATGTCAAAAAACATGGCCGCCACAGCCAATTAAATTTGAGCACCTATTAGACAAGGTTAACGGAGGCCGATCGGAACGAAACTCTGTGGGCATGTTTAACTCATGGCCCTAGAGGTCTGTAAGAAGTTTGAAAGAAATCGGCCACTAGTTGGCGCCAACGAGTTTTACGGCTCTGTAATCACGTGGTGTTGCACACATCCATGAAATATGCATATCATTTGATAGAACTCCTCATACCAAACAACTTTGCCTCTAGAACTATTGCTGTCAATTAATATGTTCATTAAATATTTGCGTTTATGTTCAAAACCTACTTTTGCGAACTAGTCCCTGGATTTTTGCCCGATTGGAACCAAACTAGTCTAGGATAATTCTCTGGACTCTCTAGATCAAAAATTATCGAAAAAAGTTTAACTTTTGCATTTAAATGGCTATAACAGGGTAATTTAGAAAAGCGGCATGGCAAAATACACTCAAAAGCCTATAAATTCTAAGGGAAAACTCAAAACTTCACGAAAATTGTTATGCATATGTGAGATCAGATCTTTAACAAGCATGCAAAGTTTTATGGAAATCAGACCATGGGTGGCGCTATAACTGTTTAAAACCTTTTAAAACCACGTATTTCCTATTGGAAATTGCCTGTATTGACTGTAAATGGTATTTTCCATCTATTATTTCAGTGTTTAAAATCTTGCTAAATAAAACTTAATGTCTTTTGATGCTTGTGTGCTTAAAGGCCTTAAAGGCTTGAACCCCGCTAAATGCTGCTTGCAGCTTTAATTAGGGGTTCAAGCACGAAGTGCTGAAACCCTATTGTAATTGTATTGATTTTTATTATTATTATTATTATTATTATTATTCTCCGCTAAAACGCATCGTGCAGCCCAAACCGTAGAAGCTGGAGCTTTGAAACTTTGTCAGATGGTAGTACAAAAATCGAGGAGAGGTTATCAAATTATGAGCCAGATTGGCCTATAGGTGGCGCTATAGCAATCAATTGCGCAAAACTGCTCATAACTCCTAAACCGTATGTCGTAGACTCAAGTGTCTTATATCATTGGAAAGCTGAATACCTGACGTAAAAAATGTATATCTCCGATTTCATTTCCGCCATTATAGATTTTCCGCCATTTTTAATTTTGTCAAAAAACTACTTTTGCGAACTAGTCCCTGGATTTTTGCCCGATCGGAACCAAACCAGTGCAGAAATGTTCTCTGGAGTCTGAATATCAATAATTATTGAAAAAAAGTTGAAATTTCTATTCACGATCGCTAAGGGGCGGAAAACGAACGTTGTGGGAGGAGCCTATTTTACTAAAATGACTATAACTCAAGAACAAAATGAGATATCTTTACCAAACTTTGTTCACATGTGTATGGACTGAGTCTTGGGTCACGATAAAAGAATCGCGACGATTGAACACTTGGTGGCGCTATAACACGAAAAAAACATGAAAATGGCTATAACGACCCGACCGCTAGTCCGATTGACTTGAAAATTGGTATGCAGTGTCTTGGTCCAAGGTACCATGTATGTCTATGAGGACATTGGCGTATCTCAAAAAACATGGCTGCTATTGGCCAATGAAGTTTGAGCACCTCTAAGACAAGGTTAACGGAGGCTGATCGGAATGAAACTCGGTGGGCATGTTTGACTCATGGACTTAGAGGTCTGTAAAAATTTTGAAAGAAATCGGCCACTAGTTGGCGCTAACGAGTTTTTTGGCTCTGTAATCACGTGGTGTTGCACACATCAACCAAATATACACATCAT
>NC_137102.1:53285263-53460263 GCF_949357685.1 Gobio gobio | reverse complement strand
GAAAATGGCTTTAACCACCCGACCGCTAGTCCGATTGACTTGAAAATTGGTATGCAGTGTCTTGGTCCAAGGTACCAAGTATGTCTGTGAGGACATTGTCATATCTCAAAAAACATGGCTGCCACAGCCAATTAAATTTGAGCACCTATTAGACAAGTCTCATGGCCCTAGAGGTCGGTAAGAATTTTGAAAAAAATCGGCCACTAGTTGGCGCTAATGAGTTTTATGGCTCGGTAATCACGTGGTGTTGCACACATCCACGAAATATGCATATCATTTGATATATTCTAAGGGAAAACTCAAAACTTCACGAAAATTGGTGGGCATGTGTGTCATAACATCATTAACAAGCATGCAAAGTTTTATAGAGATCGGACCATAGGTGGCGCTATAACTATTAAAAACCTTTTAAAACCATATGTTTTCTATAGTAAATTGCCAATATTGCCTGTAAATGGACTTTTCCATCTGTTATTTCAGTGTTTAAAATCTTGCTAAATGAAACGTAATGTCTTTTGATGCTTGT
Organism: Gobio gobio; assembly: GCF_949357685.1. Lineage (NCBI taxonomy): Eukaryota > Metazoa > Chordata > Actinopteri > Cypriniformes > Gobionidae > Gobio > Gobio gobio. The sequence goes on along the minus strand of NC_137102.1, from coordinate 53,459,737 downwards.
GTGCTTAAAGGCCTTAAAGGCTTGAACCCCGCTAAATGCTGCTTGCAGCTTTAATTATTATTATTATTATTATTATTCTCCGCTAAAACGCATCGTGCAGCCCAAACCGTAAGGGCTGGAGCGTTGAAACTTTGTCAGATGGTAGTACAAAAATCGAGGAGAGGTTATCAAATTATGAGCCAGATTGGCCAATAGGTGGCGCTATAGCAATCAATTGCGCTAAACTGCTCATAACTCCTAAACCGTATGTCGTAGACTCAAGTGTCTTATATCATTGGAAAGGTGAGTCCATGACAAACAAAACGTATATCTCCGATTTTATTTCCGCCATGATGGATTTTCCGCCATTTTGAATTTTGTCAAAAAACTACTTTTGCGAACTAGTCCCTGGATTTTAGACCGATCGGAACCAAACCAGTGCAGAAATGTTCTCTGGAGTCTGAATATCAATAATTATCGAAAAAAAGTTGAAATTTCGATTCACGGTTGCTAAGGGGCGGAAAACGAATGTTGTGGGAGGAGCCTATTTTACTAAAATGGTTATAACTCAAGAACAAAATAAGATATATTTACCAAACTTGGTACACATGTGTATGGGCTGAGTCTTTGGTCACGATAAAAAAATCCCGACGATTGAACACTTGTTGGCGCTATAACATGAAAAAAACATGAAATTGGCTATAACCACCCGACCGCTATTCCGATTGACTTGAAAATTGGTATGCAGTGTCTTGGTCCAAGGTACCATGTATGTCTATGAGGACATTGGCGTATGTCAAAAAACATGGCCGCCACAGCCAATTAAATTTGAGCACCTATTAGACAAGGTTAACGGAGGCCGATCGGAACGAAACTCTGTGGGCATGTTTAACTCATGGCCCTAGAGGTCTGTAAGAAGTTTGAAAGAAATCGGCCACTAGTTGGCGCCAACGAGTTTTACGGCTCTGTAATCACGTGGTGTTGCACACATCCATGAAATATGCATATCATTTGATAGAACTCCTCATACCAAACAACTTTGCCTCTAGAACTATTGCTGTCAATTAATATGTTCATTAAATATTTGCGTTTATGTTCAAAACCTACTTTTGCGAACTAGTCCCTGGATTTTTGCCCGATTGGAACCAAACTAGTCTAGGATAATTCTCTGGACTCTCTAGATCAATAATTATCGAAAAAAAGTTTAACTTTTGCATTTAAATGGCTATAACAGGGTAATTTAGAAAAGCGGCATGGCAAAATACACTCAAAAGCCTATAAATTCTAAGGGAAAACTCAAAACTTCACGAAAATTGTTATGCATATGTGAGATCACATCTTTAACAAGCATGCAAAGTTTTATGGAAATCAGACCATGGGTGGCGCTATAACTGTTTAAAACCTTTTAAAACCACGTATTTCCTATTGGAAATTGCCTGTATTGACTGTAAATGGTATTTTCCATCTATTATTTCAGTGTTTAAAATCTTGCTAAATAAAACTTAATGTCTTTTGATGCTTGTGTGCTTAAAGGCCTTAAAGGCTTGAACCCCGCTAAATGCTGCTTGCAGCTTTAATTAGGGGTTCAAGCACGAAGTGCTGAACACCTATTGTATTTGTGCTGATTTTTATTATTATTATTATTAGGGGTTCAAGCACGAAGTGCTGAAACCCTATTGTAATTGTATTGATTTTTATTATTATTATTATTATTATTATTATTCTCCGCTAAAACGCATCATGCAGCCCAAACCGTAGAAGCTGGAGCTTTGAAACTTTGTCAGATGGTAGTACAAAAATCGAGGAGAGGTTATCAAATTATGAGCCAGATTGGCCTATAGGTGGCGCTATAGCAATCAATTGCGCAAAACTGCTCATAACTCCTAAACCGTATGTCGTAGACTCAAGTGTCTTATATCATTGGAAAGCTGAATACCTGACGTAAAAAATGTATATCTCCGATTTCATTTCCGCCATTATAGATTTTCCGCCATTTTGAATTTTGTCAAAAAACTACTTTTGCGAACTAGTCCCTGGATTTTTGCCCGATCGGAACCAAACCAGTGCAGAAATGTTCTCTGGAGTCTGAATTTTAATAATTATTGAAAAAAAGTTGAAATTTCTATTCACGATCGCTAAGGGGCGGAAAACGAACGTTGTGGGAGGAGCCTATTTTACTAAAATGACTATAACTCAAGAACAAAATGAGATATCTTTACCAAACTTTGTTCACATGTGTATGGACTGAGTCTTGGGTCACGATAAAAGAATCGCGACGATTGAACACTTGGTGGCGCTATAACACGAAAAAAACATGAAAATGGCTATAACGACCCGACCGCTAGTCCGATTGACTTGAAAATTGGTATGCAGTGTCTTGGTCCAAGGTACCATGTATGTCTATGAGGACATTGGCGTATCTCAAAAAACATGGCTGCTATTGGCCAATGAAGTTTGAGCACCTCTAAGACAAGGTTAACGGAGGCTGATCGGAATGAAACTCGGTGGGCATGTTTGACTCATGGACTTAGAGGTCTGTATAAATTTTGAAAGAAATCGGCCACTAGTTGGCGCTAACGAGTTTTTTGGCTCTGTAATCACGTGGTGTTGCACACATCAACCAAATATACACATCATATGATAGGGCTCCTCATACTGAACAACTTTTCCTCTAAAAGCATTGCTGTCAATCAAATCGTTCATTAAATATTTGCGATTATGTTTAAAACCTACTTTTGCGAACTAGTCTCTGGATTTTTGTCTGATCGGAAACAAACCAGTCTAGGACAATTCTCTGGACTCTCTAGATCAATAATTATCAAAAAAAAGTTGAACTTTTGCATTTGAATGCCTATAACAGGGTCATTTAGAAGAGGGGCGTAGCAAAATACACTCAAAAGCATATAAATCCTAAAGGAAAACTCAAAACTTCACGAAAATTATTATGTATATGTAACATAACATGCTGAAAAAGCATGCAAAGTTTCATGGAGATCGGACCATAGGTGGCGCTATAACTGTTAAAAAGCTTTGAAAACCATGTATTCCTATGGTGAAATGCCTGTATTGGCTGTAAATGGTATTCTCCATCTCTGTAATCAGGTGGGGTTAAAAACATCCACATAATATGCATAAATTATGATAGATCTCCTCATACTGAACAACTTTGCCTCAAGAACCAATACTGTCAATCAAATCGTTATTTAAACATTCACAATTATGTTAATAACCTACTTTTGCAAACTAGTCATAGATTTTTCAACCTGATCAGAACCAACCCAGGGCAGTACAATTCTCTGGACTCTTTAGAGCAATAATTATTTTTTAAAAAAGTTAAACTTTTGCATCTGAATGGCTATAACTGGGTTATTTCAAGATGTGGCCTTGACCAAGTGTCCCTAAATGCCTATATCTATTCAATGAATGCTCAGATATTCTTAAAAAAAAGTCAGAATATGTGTACTATGCCTCTAAACAAGCATGAAAATTTTCAGACAGATAGGACCATATTTGCCTCTATAACAGTTAAAAAGCTGAAAATTATGAAAATAATGGTATATTAAGCCAATAAGTGGTCGTTTGCTGCCCCCCGCTGTTCATTTTATTGTACTACACTCTAATATTGATATACAAGTCATTTTCAGCTTTAAATAAATCACTATTTTAACATTTGCTATCACATTTAGTTAAAATTAATCTATTAAGTATTACTATTAACAATTGTCACATTGAGAAATGTGAATCTTGAAGGAGACTTGCAGGAAACATTTTGTTTACTGCAACATCATAAAGTTCAAATGTCTGTAACTACAACAAAATGTGTGTGTGTAGTCCTATGTTTCTGAATACATTTTTAAAAATCTGATTAATAGTTACAAAGAGCTATGTGAAATGATTATAGACCATAGCATTAAAAAAGTGTGTGTGTGTGTCTGGCCTTGACCAAGTGTCCCCAAATGCCTATATCTATTCAATGAATGCTCAGATATTCTTAAAAACAAGTCAGAACATGTGTAATATGCCTCCAAACAAGCATGACAATTTTCAGACAGATAGGACAATATTTGCCTCTATAACAGTTAGAAAGGTGAAAATGACAGAGTTCATATGAAAATAATGACCAATATGTGGTCTTTTGCTGACCCCCGCTGTTCATTTTATTGTACTACACTCTAATATTGATCTATGGTTATAGATACCTGGTTAATCATAGTAAATAATACTAGAACGTGGTGCATTTCACAAAAAAATGTGACATGCTCATAGACCATTAAAAGATATTTTCACAATAACATATCTCAAAAATATTGTGTGTGTGTGTGTGTGTGTGTGTGTGTGTGTGTAACCATGCATAATGGAACAACTGGTTTGAAGCCTGTTTCAGAGCCTATTTTACTAAAAGGGCTATAACTCAGGAACGAAATGAGATATCTTCACCAAACTTGGTACACTTGTGTATGGGATGAGTCTTTGGTCAAGGTAAAAAGAATTGTGAGGATTGAACACTTGGTGGGGCTATAACATAAAAAAACATGAAAAGGGCTATAACCACCCGACTGCCAGTCTGATTGACTTGAAAGTTGGTATGCAGTGTCTTGGTCCAAGGTACCACGCATGTCTATAAAGGAAATTGGCGTAGCTCAAAAAACATGGCCGCCATTGGCCAATGAAATGTGAGCACTTATTAGACAAGGTTAACAGAGGCCGATCGGAACAAAAGTTGGCGAGCATGTTTGACTCAGGGTCCTAGAGGTCTGTAATAATTTTTTAAGAATTTGGCCACTAGTAGGCGCCAATTAGTTTTATGGCTCTGTAATCACGTGATGTTTCACATATTCTCACAATATTGATATAATTTGATAGATCTCCTCATACTGAACAACTTTGTCTCTAGAAGCATTGCTGTCAATCAAATCGTTCATTAAATATTTGTGATTATGTTAAAAACCTACTTTTGCAAATAAGTCCCTGTTTTTTTGCCCGATCGGAACCAAACCAGTCTAGGACAATTCTCTGGACTCTCTAGATCAATAATTATCAAAAAAAGTTTAACTTTTGCATTTGGATGGCTATAACAGGGTCATTTCGAAAAGAGGCGTGGCAAAAAACCCTCAAAAGCCTATAAATTCTAAGGGAAAGCTCAAAACTTCACGAAAATTGGTGGCCATGTGTGAGATTAGATCCTTAACAAGAATTAAACGTTTTATAGAGATCGGACCATAGGTGGCGCTATAACTGTTAAAAACCTTTTAAAACCATGTTTCCTATGGTGAATTGCCTGTAAATTGAATTTTCCATCTATTATTTCAGCGTTTAAAATCTTGCTAAATAAAACTTAATGTCTTTTGATGCTTGTGTGCTTAAAGGCCTTAAAGGCTTGAACCCCGCTAAATGCTGCTTGCAGCTTTAATTATTATTATTATTATTATTATTCAGACCTAAAACGCATCGTGCAGACAAAACTGTAAGGGCTAGAGACTTGAAACTTGGCCAATAGGTAGTACAAAAATCGAGGAGAGGTTATCAAATTATGACCCCGATTGGCCTATAGGTGGCGCTATAGCAATCAATTGCGCGAAACTGCTCATAACTCCTAGACCGTATGTTGTAGACTCAAGTGTCTTATATCATTGGAAAGCTGAATACCTGACGTAAAAAATGTATATCTCCGATTTCATTTCCGGTATGCAAATTTTTCCGCCATTTTGAATTTTGTCAAAAAACTACTTTTGCAAACTAGTCCTAGGTTTTTTGTCCGATCGGAACCAAACCAGTGCCAAAATGTTCTCTGGAGTCTGAATATTAATAATCATTGAAAAAAAGTCATAATTTGGATTCAAGGTCGTTAAGGGGCTTAAAAATTGACGTTCAGGGCGGAGCCTATTTTACTAAAAAGGCTATAACTCTAGATCAAAATAAGATATCTTCACCAAACTTGGTACACATATGTATGGGCTCAGTCTTTGGTCACGATAAAACAATCGCGACGATTGGCCACTTGGTGGCGCTATAACATGATAATAACATGAAAAAGGCTATGACCACTTGACCATTAGTCCGATTGACTTGAAAATTGTTATGCAGTGTCTTGGTCCAAGGTACCATATATGTCTATGAGGAAATTGGCGTATGTCAAAAAACATGGCCGCCACAGCCAATTAAATTTGAGCACCTATTAGACAAGGTTAACGGAGGCCGATCGGAACGAAACTCTGTGGGCATGTTTGACTCATGGCCCTAGAGGTCTGTAAGAATTTTGAAAGAAATCGGCCACTAGTTGGCGCTAACGAATTTAATGGCTCTGTAATCACGTGGTGTTGCACACATCCACAAAATATGCATATCATATGATAGGTCTCCTCATACTAAACAACTTTGCCTCTTGAACTATTGCTGTCAATCAAATCGTTCATTAAATATTTGTTATTATGTTTAAAACCTACTTTTGCGAACTAGTCCCTGGATTTTTGCCCGATCAGAACCAAACCAGTGTAGGACAATTCTCTGGACTCTCTTGATCAATAATTATCGAAAAAAAGTTGAACTTTTGCATTTGGATGGCTATAACAGGGCCATTTAGAAGAGGGGCGTGGCAAAATACACTCAAAAGCCTATAAATCCTAAAGAAAAACTCAAAACTTCACGAAAATTGACATGTATATATGTCATAACATGTTGAAGAAGCATGCAGAGTTTCATGGAGATCGGACCATAGTTGGCGCTATAACTGTTAAAAAGCTTTGAAAACCATGTATTCCCAATGGTGAATTGCCTGTTTTGGCTGTAAATGGTATTTTCCATCTCTGTAATCAGGTGGGGTAAAAAACATCCACATAATGTGAAGAAATTATGATAGATCTCCTCACACTGAACAACTTTGCCTCAAGAACCAATACTGTCAATCAAATTGTTATTTATTTATTCACAATTATGTTTAAAACGTATTACCTAAAATTGCCACCAGATGGCAGCAGAAGACCACTCATTGGTTCATTCTGCTTACTAAGCATATTTAAACTTTATAAAATCATTATAATAAATGTTGCAAATGACATTTTGTCAATGTTTATCAATTAATTTGTTCAGTTGATTAATGTTTTTACAATAATTATTAAATTACAATTAAAATAATGCCTGAAAATATGTTTTAAAGGGGAAAACCTGGAATAAGCTATTTGTTACCCATCATTTATTTCAAATATCTATATCTCCAACAAAATGTGCATGTGAGTTAAGAACGTTTAAAGACATTAACTTGGAAAATGTGCCCATTAAATGAAAAACAGACATTTAAAATGAAAATGAGCCAATGAGTGGTTCTCTGCTGCCACCTGCTGGGCTTAAATGGTCATTTTGTCATACTATTTACTTATCATGTTCTATAATTCCTATTTAGACATTATAAAGTCACTATTACAATATTTACAATTACATTTTGTCAAATTAATTTATTTCAAATATATTATGGCGTATTACCTAAAATTGCCACCAGATGGCAGCAGAAGACCACTCATTGCCTTATCCTCTAAACTAATATTGTTCAATCATATTTAAACTGTGATCGTGCAGACCAAAGCGTAAATGCTAGAGACTTGAAACTTTATCAGATGGTAGTACAAAAATCGAGGCTAATGTTGTCAGAGTATGAACCCGATTGGCCAATAGGTGGCGCTACAGCAATCAAAAGCGCGAAATGGCTCATAACTCCTAAACCCTATGTTGTAGACTCAAGTGTCTTATATCATTGGAAAGGTGAGTCCATGGCAAACAAAACGTATATCTCCAATTTCATTTCCGCCATGATAGATTTTCCGCCATTTTGCATTTTGTCAAAAAACTACTTTTGCAAACTACTCCTAGGTTTTTTGCCGGATCGGAACCAAACCAGTGTCAAAATGTTCTCTGGAGTCAGTTTATCAATAATTATCAAAAAAACGTCTAAATTTATATTCACGGTTGTTAAGGAGCGTAAAAATAATTGTTCAGGGGGGAGCCTATTTACTAAAAGGGATATAACTCAGGAACAAAATGAGATATCTTCACCAAACTTGGTACACATGTGTATAGGCTGAGTCTTTGGTCACGATAAAAAAATTGCGACGATTTAACACTTGGTGGCACAATAACATGAAAAAACATCAAAATGGCTTTAACCATCTGACCGCTAGTCCGATTGACTTGAAAATTGGTATGCAGTGTCTTGGTCCAAGGTACCAAGTATGTCTATGAGGACATTGGCGTATCTTAAAAAACATGGCTGCCACAGCCAATTAAATTTGAGCACCTATTAGACAAGTCTCATGGCCCTAGAGGTCTGTAAGAATTTTCAAATAAAACGGCTTCTAGTTGGCGCTAATGAGTTTTATGGCTCTGTAATCACGTGGTGTTGCACACATCCACGAAATATACATGTCATTTGATATATTCTAAGGGAAAACTCAAAACTTCACGAAAATTGGTGGGCATATGTGACATTAGATCCTTAACAAGCTTGCAAAGCTTTATAGAGCTCGGACCATAGGTGGCGCTATAACTGTTAAAAACCTTTTAAAACCATATGTTTCCTATGGTAAATTGCCTATATTGCCTGAAAATTGACTTTTCCATCTATTATTTCAGTGTTTAAAATCTTGCTAAATAAAACTTAATGTCTTTTGATGCTTGTGTGCTTAAAGGCCTTAAAGGCTTGAACCCCGCTAAATGCTGCTTGCAGCTTTAATTAGGGGTTCAAGCACGAAGTGCTGAAACCCTATTGTAATTGTATTGATTTTTATTATTAGGGGTTCAAGCACGAAGTGCTGAAACCCTATTGTAATTGTATTGATTTTTATTATTATTATTATTAGGGGTTCAAGCACGAAGTGCTGAAACCCTATTGTAATTGTATTGATTTTTATTATTATTAGGGGTTCAAGCACGAAGTGCTGAACACCTATTGTATTTGTGCTGATTTTTATTATTAGGGGTTCAAGCACGAAGTGCTGAACACCTATTGTATTTGTGCTGATTTTTATTATTATTATTATTATTATTATTATTCTGCCGTAAAACGCATCGTGCAGCCCAAACCGTAAGTGCTGGAGCTTTGAAACTTTGTCAGATGGTAGTACAAAAATCGAGGAGAGGTTATCAAATTATGAGCCAGATTGGCCTATAGGTGGCGCTATAGCAATCAATTGCGCGAAACTGCTCATAACTCCTAAACCGTATGTCGTAGACTCAAGTGTCTTATATCATTGGAAAGGTGAGTCCCTGACGAAAAAAACGTATATCCCCGATTTCATTTCCGTCCTAATAGATTTTCCGCCATTTTGAATTTTGTCAAAAAACTACTTTTGCAAACTAGTCCCTGGATTTTTGCCCGATCGGAACCAAACCAGTGCAGAAATGTTCTCTGGAATCTGAATATCAATAATTATTGAAAAAAAGTATAAATTTCGCTTCAAGGTCGCAAAGGGGCGGAAAACGAATGTTGTGGGAGGAGCCTATTTTACTAAAATGGCTATAACTCAAGAACAAAATGAGATATCTTTACCAAACTTGGTACACATGTGTATGGGCTGAGTCTTTGGTCACGATAAAAAAATCCCGACGATTGAACACTTGGTGGCGCTATAACATGAAAAAAACATGAAAATGGCTATAACCACCCAACCGCTAGTCCGATTGACTTGAAAATTGGTATGCTGTGTCTTGGTCCAAGGTAACATATATGTCTATGAGGACATTGGCGTATGTCAAAAAACATGGCCACCACAGCCAATTAAATTTGAGCACCAATTAGACAAGGTTAACGGAGGCCGATCAGAACGAAACTCGATGGGTATGTTTGACTTATGGCCCTAGAGGTCTATAAGAATTTTGAAAGAAATCGGCCACTAGTTGGCGCTAACAAGTTTTATGGCACTGTAATCACGTGGTGTTTAACACATCCACGAAATATGCATATCGTTTGATAGACCTCCTCATATTGAACAACTTTGCCTCTGGAACCATTGCTGTCAATCCAATTGTTCATTAAATATTTGCAATTATGTTAAAAACCTACTTTTGCAAACTAGTCTCTGGATTTTTGCCTGATCGGAAACAAACCAGTCTAGGACAATTCTCTGGACTCTCTAGATCAATAATTATCAAAAAAAAGTTGAACTTTTGCATGTGAATGCCTATAACAGGGTCATTTAGAAGAGGGGCGTAGCAAAATACACTCAAAAGCATATAAATCCTAAAGGAAAACTCAAAACTTCACGAAAATTATTATGTATATGTAACATAACATGCTGAAAAAGCATGCAAAGTTTCATGGAGATCGGACCATAGGTGGCGCTATAACTGTTAAAAAGCTTTGAAAACCATGTATTCCTATGGTGAAATGCCTGTATTGGCTGTAAATGGTATTCTCCATCTCTGTAATCAGGTGGGGTTAAAAACATCCACATAATATGCATAAATTATGATAGATCTCCTCATACTGAACAACTTTGCCTCAAGAACCAATACTGTCAATCAAATCGTTATTTAAACATTCACAATTATGTTAATAACCTACTTTTGCAAACTAGTCATAGATTTTTCAACCTGATCAGAACCAACCCAGGGCAGTACAATTCTCTGGACTCTTTAGAGCAATAATTATTTTTAAAAAAAGTTAAACTTTTGCATCTGAATGGCTATAACTGGGTTATTTCAAGATGTGGCCTTGACCAAGTGTCCCCAAATGCCTATATCTATTCAATGAATGACGTGGTCTATTCAACGTGGTGCATTTCACAAAAAAATGTGACATGCTCATAGACCATTAAAAGATATTTTCACAATAACATATCTCAAAAATATTGTGTGTGTGTGTGTGTGTAACCATGCATAATGGAACAACTGGTTTGAAGCCTGTTTCAGAGCCTATTTTACTAAAAGGGCTATAACTCAGGAACGAAATGAGATATCTTCACCAAACTTGGTACACTTGTGTATGGGATGAGTCTTTGGTCAAGGTAAAAAGAATAGTGAGGATTGAACACTTGGTGGCGCTATAACATAAAAAACATGAAAAGGGCTATAACCACCCGACTGCCAGTCCGATTGACTTGAAAGTTGGTATGCAGTGTCTTGGTCCAAGGTACCACGCATGTCTATAAAGGAAATTGGCGTAGCTCAAAAAACATGGCCGCCATTGGCCAATGAAATGTGAGCACTTATTAGACAAGGTTAACAGAGGCCGATCGGAACAAAAGTTGGCGAGCATGTTTGACTCAGGGTCCTAGAGGTCTGTAATAATTTTTTAAGAATTTGGCCACTAGTAGGCGCCAATTAGTTTTATGGCTCTGTAATCACGTGATGTTTCACATATTCTCACAATATTGATATAATTTGATAGATCTCCTCATACTGAACAACTTTGTCTCTAGAAACATTGCTGTCAATCAAATCGTTCATTAAATATTTGTGATTATGTTAAAAACCTACTTTTGCAAATAAGTCCCTGTTTTTTTGCCCGATCGGAACCAAACCAGTCTAGGACAATTCTCTGGACTCTCTAGATCAATAATTATCAAAAAAAGTTTAACTTTTGCATTTGGATGGCTATAACAGGGTCATTTCGAAAAGAGGCGTGGCAAAAAACCCTCAAAAGCCTATAAATTCTAAGGGAAAGCTCAAAACTTCACGAAAATTGGTGGCCATGTGTGAGATTAGATCCTTAACAAGCATTAAACGTTTTATAGAGATCGGACCATAGGTGGCGCTATAACTGTTAAAAACCTTTTAAAACCATGTTTCCTATGGTGAATTGCCTGTAAATTGAATTTTCCATCTATTATTTCAGTGTTTAAAATCTTGCTAAATAAAACTTAATGTCTTTTGATGCTTGTGTGCTTAAAGGCCTTAAAGGCTTGAACCCCGCTAAATGCTGCTTGCAGCTTTAATTAGGGGTTCAAGCACGAAGTGCTGAAACCCTATTGTAATTGTATTGATTTTTATTATTATTAGGGGTTCAAGCACGAAGTGCTGAAACCCTATTGTAATTGTATTGATTTTTATTATTATTATTATTATTATTATTATTCTCCGCTAAAACGCATCGTGCAGCCCAAACCGTAGAAGCTGGAGCTTTGAAACTTTGTCAGATGGTAGTACAAAAATCGAGGAGAGGTTATCAAATTATGAGCCAGATTGGCCTATAGGTGGCGCTATAGCAATCAATTGCGCAAAACTGCTCATAACTCCTAAACCGTATGTCGTAGACTCAAGTGTCTTATATCATTGGAAAGCTGAATACCTGACGTAAAAAATGTATATCTCCGATTTCATTTCCGCCATTATAGATTTTCCGCCATTTTGAATTTTGTCAAAAAACTACTTTTGCGAACTAGTCCCTGGATTTTTGCCCGATCGGAACCAAACCAGTGCAGAAATGTTCTCTGGAGTATGAATATCAATAATTATCGAAAAAAAGTTGAAATTTCTATTCACGATCGCTAAGGGGCGGAAAACGAACGTTGTGGGAGGAGCCTATTTTACTAAAATGGCTATAACTCAAGAACAAAATGAGATATCTTTACCAAACTTTGTACACATGTGTATGGACTGAGTCTTGGGTCACGATAAAAGAATCGCGACGATTGAACACTTGGTGGCGCTATAACACGAAAAAAACATGAAAATGGCTATAACGACCCGACCGCTAGTCCGATTGACTTGAAAATTGGTATGCAGTGTCTTGGTCCAAGGTACCATATATGTATATGAGGACATTGGCGTATCTCAAAAAAAAATGGCTGCTATTGGCCAATGAAGTTTGAGCACCTCTAAGACAAGGTTAACGGAGGCTGATCGGAATGAAACTCGGTGGGCATGTTTGACTCATGGACTTAGAGGTCTGTAAGAATTTTGAAAGAAATCGGCCACTAGTTGGCGCTAACGAGTTTTTTGGCTCTGTAATCACGTGGTGTTGCACACATCAACCAAATATACACATCATATGATAGGGCTCCTCATACTGAACAACTTTTCCTCTAAAAGCATTGCTGTCAATCAAATCGTTCATTAAATATTTGCGATTATGTTTAAAACCTACTTTTGCGAACTAGTCCCTGGATTTTTGCCCGATGGAAACCAAACCAGTCTAGAACAATTCTCTGGACTCTCTAGATCAATAATTATTGAAAAAAAGTTGAACTTTTGCATTTGGATGGCTATAACAGGGTCATTTAGAAGAGGAGCTTAGCAAAATACACTCAAAAGGCTATAAATCCTAAAGGAAAACTCAAAACTTCACCAAAAATGTTATGTACATGTATCATAACATGCTGAAGAATCCTGCAAAGTTTCATGGAGATCGGACCATAGGTGGCGCTATAACTGTTAAAACGCTTTGAAAACCATGTATTCCCTATGGTGAAATGCCTGTTTTGGCTGCAAATGGTATTTTCCATCTCTGTAATCAGGTGGGGTTAAAAACATCCACATAATATGCATAAATTATGATAGATCTCCTCATACTGAACAACTTTGCTTCAAGAACCAATACTGTCAATCAAATCGTTATTTAAACATTCACAATTATGTTAATAACCTCATTTTGCAATCTAGTCCTAGATTTTTTTGCCCGATCGGAACCAAACCACTGTAGTACGATTCTCTGGACTCTTTAGAGCAATAATTATTTAAAATAAAGTTAAACTATTGCATCTGAATGGCTATAACATTATTTCAAGGTGTGGCCTTGGCCAAGTGTCCCCAAATGCCTATATCTATTCAATGAATGCTCAGATATTCTTAAAAACAAGTCAGAACATGTGTACTATGCCTCTAAACAAGCATGAAACATTTCAGACAGATAGGACAATATTTGCCTCTATAACAGTTAAAAAGCTGAAAATTATGAAAATAATGGTAGATTAAGCCAATAAGTGGTCGTTTGCTGCCCCCCGCTGTTCATTTTATTGTACTACACTCTAATATTGATCTACAAGTCATATTCAGCTTAAAATAAATCACTATTTTAACATTTGCAATCACATTTAGTTAAAATTAATCTATTAAGTATTACTATTGACAATTGTCACATTGAGAAATGTGAATCTTGAAGGAGACTTGCAGGAAACATTTTGTTTACTGCAACATCATATAGTTAAAATGTCTGTATCTACAACAAAATGTGTGTGTGTAGTCCTATGTTTCTGAATACATTTTTAAAAATCTGATTAATAGTTACAAAGAGCTATGTTAAATGATTATAGACCATAGCATTAAAAAAGTGTGTGTGTGTGTGTGTGTGTGTGTGTGTGTGTGTGTGTGTGTGTGTGTGTGTGTGTGTCTGGCCTTGACCAAGTGTCCCCAAATGCCTATATCTATTCAATGAATGCTCAGATATTCTTAAAAACAAGTCAGAACATGTGTACTATGCCTGTAAACAAGCATGAACATTTTCAGAAAGATCGGACATTATTTGCCTCTATAACAGTTAAAAAGGTGAAAATTACAGGGTTCATATGACAATAATGGTATATTAAGCCAAAAAGTGGTCGTTTGCTGCCCCAGGAAACATTTTGTTTACTGCAACATAAAGTTCAAATGTCTGTATCTACAACAAAATGTGTGTGGGTGGTCCTATGTTTCTGAATAAATTTTTAATAATCTGATTAATAGTTACAAAGAGTTATGTGAAATGATTATAGACCATAGAATTAAAAAAGTGTTTGTGTGTGTGTGTGTGTATAAGCATGCAGAATGGAATTAACATGGAAGACCAATTTGATATATAAGTGATTTTATAATGTCTATTGCAAAGCAAATGTGAAAAGACTTTATTAATAAGTAGAATGTCCAGCAGAGGGCAGCAGAAGACCACTTATTGACTCACTTTCCTTTTAAAGTTAATAATTTTCAACAGTGACAAAAGCAATTACTATTATAACATACTCATATTTTGTCAGATTTTATCTCTTCATTTGTACTGTCACTTCACATAATTACTAGCAATGTGGTAAATCATGGTAAATCACATTAGAATCATGGTTAATCATAGTAAATAATACTAGAACGTGGTGTATTTCACAAAAAAATGTGACATGCTCATAGACCATTAAAATATATTTTCACAATAACATATTACAAAAACATTGTGTGTGTGTGTGTGTGTGTGTGTGTGTGTGTGTGTGTGTGTGTGTGTGTGTGTGTGTGTGTGTGTGTGTGTGTGTGTGTGTGTGTGTGTGAAAGCATGCATAATGTAACAACTGGTTTGAAGCCTGTTTCAGAGCCTATTTTACTAAAAGGGCTATAACTCAGGAACGAAATGAGATATCTTCACCAAACTTGGTACACATGTGTATGGGCTGAGTCTTTGGTCACGGTACAAAGAATTGTGAGGATTGAACACTTGGTGGCGCTATAACATGAAAAAAACATGAAAAGGGCTATAACCACCTGACTGCTAGTCCGATTGACTTGAAAGTTGGTATGCAGTGTCTTGGTCCAAGGTACCATGCATGTCTGTGAGGAAATTGGCGAAGCTCAAAAAACATGGCCGCCATTGGCCAATGAAATTTGAGCACCTATTAGACAAGGTTAACAGGATCGGAACAAAACTTGGTGAGCATGTTTGACTCATGGTCCTAGAGGTCTGTAATAATTTTTTAAGAAATTGGCCACTAGTAGGCGCCAACGAATTTTATGGCTCTGTAATCACGTGATGTTTCACATATTCCCACAATATTGATATAATTTGATAGATCTTCTCATACTGAACAACTTTGCCTCTAGAAACATTGCTGTCAATCAAATCGTTCATTTAATATTCGAAATTATGTTAAAAACCTACTTTTGTAAACTAGTCCCGTTTTTTTTGCCCGATCGGAACCAAACCAGTCTAGGACAATTCTCTGGACTCTCTAGATTAATAATTATCAAAAAAGTTGAACTTTTGCATTTGGATGGCTATAACAGGGTCATTTAGAAAAGAGGCGTGGCAAAATACACTCAAAAGCCTATAAATTCTAAGGGAAAGCTCAAAACTTCACGAAAATTGGTGGGCACATGTAACATTGCCTGTAAATTGACTTTTCCATCTATTATTTCAGTGTTTAAAATCTTGCTAAATAAAATGTAATGTCTTTTGATGCTTGTGTGCTTAAAGGCCTTAAAGGCTTGAACCCCGCTAAATGCTGCTCGCAGCTTTAATTATTATTATTATTATTATTCTCCGCTAAAACGCATCGTGCAGCCCAAACCGTAGAAGCTGGAGCTTTGAAACTTTGTCAGATGGTAGTACAAAAATCGAGGAGAGGTTATCAAATTATGAGCCAGATTGGCCTATAGGTGGCGCTATAGCAATCAATTGCGCAAAACTGCTCATAACTCCTAAACCGTATGTCGTAGACTCAAGTGTCTTATATCATTGGAAAGCTGAATACCTGACGTAAAAAATGTATATCTCCGATTTCATTTCCGCCATTATAGATTTTCCGCCATTTTGAATTTTGTCAAAAAACTACTTTTGCGAACTAGTCCCTGGATTTTTGCCCGATCGGAACCAAACCAGTGCAGAAATGTTCTCTGGAGTATGAATATCAATAATTATCGAAAAAAAGTTGAAATTTCTATTCACGATCGCTAAGGGGCGGAAAACGAACGTTGTGGGAGGAGCCTATTTTACTAAAATGGCTATAACTCAAGAACAAAATGAGATATCTTTACCAAACTTTGTACACATGTGTATGGACTGAGTCTTGGGTCACGATAAAAGAATCGCGACGATTGAACACTTGGTGGCGCTATAACACGAAAAAAACATGAAAATGGCTATAACGACCCGACCGCTAGTCCGATTGACTTGAAAATTGGTATGCAGTGTCTTGGTCCAAGGTACCATATATGTATATGAGGACATTGGCGTATCTCAAAAAACATGGCTGCTATTGGCCAATGAAGTTTGAGCACCTCTAAGACAAGGTTAACGGAGGCTGATCGGAATGAAACTCGGTGGGCATGTTTGACTCATGGACTTAGAGGTCTGTAAGAATTTTGAAAGAAATCGGCCACTAGTTGGCGCTAACGAGTTTTTTGGCTCTGTAATCACGTGGTGTTGCACACATCAACCAAATATACACATCATATGATAGGGCTCCTCATACTGAACAACTTTTCCTCTAAAAGCATTGCTGTCAATCAAATCGTTCATTAAATATTTGCGATTATGTTTAAAACCTACTTTTGCGAACTAGTCTCTGGATTTTTGCCTGATCGGAAACAAACCAGTCTAGGACAATTCTCTGGACTCTCTAGATCAATAATTATCAAAAAAAAGTTGAACTTTTGCATTTGAATGCCTATAACAGGGTCATTTAGAAGAGGGGCGTAGCAAAATACACTCAAAAGCATATAAATCCTAAAGGAAAACTCAAAACTTCACGAAAATTATTATGTATATGTAACATAACATGCTGAAAAAGCATGCAAAGTTTCATGGAGATCGGACCATAGGTGGCGCTATAACTGTTAAAAAGCTTTGAAAACCATGTATTCCTATGGTGAAATGCCTGTATTGGCTGTAAATGGTATTCTCCATCTCTGTAATCAGGTGGGGTTAAAAACATCCACATAATATGCATAAATTATGATAGATCTCCTCATACTGAACAACTTTGCCTCAAGAACCAATACTGTCAATCAAATCGTTATTTAAACATTCACAATTATGTTAATAACCTACTTTTGCAAACTAGTCATAGATTTTTCAACCTGATCAGAACCAACCCAGGGCAGTACAATTCTCTGGACTCTTTAGAGCAATAATTATTTTTAAAAAAAGTTAAACTTTTGCATCTGAATGGCTATAACTGGGTTATTTCAAGATGTGGCCTTGACCAAGTGTCCCCAAATGCCTATATCTATTCAATGAATGCTCAGATATTCTTAAAAACAAGTCAGAACATGTGTACTATGCCTCTAAACAAGCATGAACATTTTCAGACAGATAGGACCATATTTGCCTCTATAACAGTTAAAAAGCTGAAAATTATGAAAATAATGGTATATTAAGCCAATAAGTGGTCGTTTGCTGCCCCCCGCTGTTCATTTTATTGTACTACACTCTAATATTGATATACAAGTCATTTTCAGCTTTAAATAAATCACTATTTTAACATTTGCTATCACATTTAGTTAAAATTAATCTATTAAGTATTACTATTGACAATTGTCACATTGAGAAATGTGAATCTTGAAGGAGACTTGCAGGAAACATTTTGTTTACTGCAACATCATAAAGTTCAAATGTCTGTAACTACAACAAAATGTGTGTGTGTAGTCCTATGTTTCTGAATACATTTTTAAAAATCTGATTAATAGTTACAAAGAGCTATGTGAAATGATTATAGACCATAGCATTAAAAAAGTGTGTGTGTGTGTCTGGCCTTGACCAAGTGTCCCCAAATGCCTATATCTATTCAATGAATGCTCAGATATTCTTAAAAACAAGTCAGAACATGTGTAATATGCCTCCAAACAAGCATGACAATTTTCAGACAGATAGGACAATATTTGCCTCTATAACAGTTAAAAAGGTGAAAATGACAGAGTTCATATGAAAATAATGACCAATATGTGGTCTTTTGCTGCCCCCCGCTGTTCATTTTATTGTACTACACTCTAATATTGATCTATGGTTATAGATACATGGTTAATCATAGTAAATAATACTAGAACGTGGTGCATTTCACAAAAAAATGTGACATGCTCATAGACCATTAAAAGATATTTTCACAATAACATATCTCAAAAATATTGTGTGTGTGTGTGTGTGTGTGTGTGTGTAACCATGCATAATGGAACAACTGGTTTGAAGCCTGTTTCAGAGCCTATTTTACTAAAAGGGCTATAACTCAGGAACGAAATGAGATATCTTCACCAAACTTGGTACACTTGTGTATGGGATGAGTCTTTGGTCAAGGTAAAAAGAATTGTGAGGATTGAACACTTGGTGGCGCTATAACATAAAAAAAACATGAAAAGGGCTATAACCACCCGACTGCCAGTCCGATTGACTTGAAAGTTGGTATGCAGTGTCTTGGTCCAAGGTACCACGCATGTCTATAAAGGAAATTGGCGTAGCTCAAAAAACATGGCCGCCATTGGCCAGTGAAATGTGAGCACTTATTAGACAAGGTTAACAGAGGCCGATCGGAACAAAAGTTGGCGAGCATGTTTGACTCAGGGTCCTAGAGGTCTGTAATAATTTTTTAAGAATTTGGCCACTAGTAGGCGCCAATTAGTTTTATGGCTCTGTAATCACGTGATGTTTCACATATTCTCACAATATTGATATAATTTGATAGATCTCCTCATACTGAACAACTTTGTCTCTAGAAACATTGCTGTCAATCAAATCGTTCATGAAATATTTGTGATTATGTTAAAAACCTACTTTTGCAAATAAGTCCCTGTTTTTTTGCCCGATCGGAACCAAACCAGTCTAGGACAATTCTCTGGACTCTCTAGATCAATAATTATCAAAAAAAGTTTAACTTTTGCATTTGGATGGCTATAACAGGGTCATTTCGAAAAGAGGCGTGGCAAAAAACCCTCAAAAGCCTATAAATTCTAAGGGAAAGCTCAAAACTTCACGAAAATTGGTGGCCATGTGTGAGATTAGATCCTTAACAAGCATTAAACGTTTTATAGAGATCGGACCATAGGTGGCGCTATAACTGTTAAAAACCTTTTAAAACCATGTTTCCTATGGTGAATTGCCTGTAAATTGAATTTTCCATCTATTATTTCAGCGTTTAAAATCTTGCTAAATAAAACTTAATGTCTTTTGATGCTTGTGTGCTTAAAGGCCTTAAAGGCTTGAACCCCGCTAAATGCTGCTTGCAGCTTTAATTAGGGGTTCAAGCACGAAGTGCTGAAACCCTATTGTAATTGTAAGGGTTTTTATTATTATTATTCTCCGCTAAAACGCATCGTGCAGCCCAAACCGTAAAGGCTGGAGCATTGAAACTTTGTCAGATGGTAGCCCAAAAATCGAGGAGAGGTTATCAAATTATGAGCCAAATTGGCCTATAGGTGGCGCTATAGCAATCAATTGCGCGAAACTGCTCATAACTCCTAAACCGTAAGTCATAGACTCAAGTGTCTTATATCATTGGAAAGCTGAATACCTGACGTAAATAATGTATATCTCCGATTTCATTTCCGGTAGGCAAATTTTTCCGTCATTTTGAATTTTGTTGAAAAACTACTTTTGCGAACTAGTCCCTGGATTTTAACCCGATCGGAACCAAACCAGTGCAGAAATGTTCTCTGGAGTCTGAATATCAATAATTATCGAAAAAAAGTTGAAATTTCGATTCACGGTTGCTAAGGTGCGGAAAACGAATGTTGTGGGAGGAGCCTATTTTACTAAAATGGCTATAACTCAAGAACAAAATGAGATATCTTTACCAAACTTGGTACACATGTGTATGGGCTGAGTCTTTGGTCACGATAAAACAATCGCGACGATTGAACACTTGGTGGCGCTATAACACAAAAAAAACATGAAAATGGCTATAACCACCCGACCGCTAGTCCAATTGACTTGAAAATTGGTATGCAGTGTCTTGGTCCAAGGTACCATATATGTCTATGAGGACATTGGCGTATCTCAAAAAACATGGCCGCTATCGGCTAATGAAGTTTGAGCACCTCTAAGACAAGGTTAACGGAGGCCGATCGGAATGAAACTCGGTGGGCATGTTTGACTCATGGCCCTAGAGGTCTGTAAGAATTTTGAAAGAAATCGGCCTCTAGTTGGCGCTAACGAGTTTTATGGCCCTGTAATCACGTGGTGTTGCACACATAAACCAAATATACATATCATATGATAGGTCTCCTCATGCTGAATAACTTTGCCTCTAGAAGCATTGCTGTCAATCAAAGCGTTCATTAAATATTTGCAATTATGTTTAAAACCTACTTTTGCGAACTAGTCCCTGGATTTTTGCCTGATCGGAACCAAACCAGTCTAGGACAATTCTCTGGACTCTCTAGATTAATAATTATTGAAAAAAAATTGAACTTTTGCATTTGGATGGCTATAACAGGGTCATTTAGAAGAGGGGCGTAGCAAAATACACTATACAGCTTATAAATCCTAAAGGAAAACTCAAAACTTCACGAAAATTGTTATGTATATGTGACATAACATGCTGAAGAAGCATGCAAAGTTTTATGGAGATCGGACCATAGGTTGCGCTATAACTGTTAAAAAGCTTTGAAAACCATGTATTCCCTATGGTGAATTGCCTGTATTGGCTGTAAATGGTATTTTCTATCTCTGTAATCAGGTGGGGTAAAAAACATCCACATAATGTGCAGAAATTATGATAGATCTCTTCATACTGAACAACTTTGCCTCAAGAACCAATACTGTCAATCAAATTGTTATTTATTTATTCACAATTATGTTAAAAACGTATTACCTAAAATTGCCACCAGATGGCAGCAGAAGACCACTCATTGGTTCATTCTGCTTACTAAGCATATTTAAACTTTATAAAATCATTATAATAAATGTTGCAAATGACATTTTGTCAATGTTTATCAATTAATTTGTTCATTTGATTAATGTTTTTACAATAATTATTAAATTACAATTAAAATAATGCCTGAAAATATGTTTTAAAGGGGAAAACCTGGAATAAGCTATTTGTTACCCATCATTTATTTCAAATATCTATATCTCCAACAAAATGTGCATGTGAGTTAAGCACGTCTGAAGACATTAACTTGGAAAATGTGCCAATTAAATGAAAAACAGACATTTAAAATGAAAATGAGCCAATGAGTGGTTCTCTGCTGCCACCTGCTGGGCTTAAATGGTCATTTTGTCATTCTATTTACTTATCATGTTCTATAATTCCTATTTAGACATTATAAAGTCACTATTACAATATTTACAATTACATTTTGTCAAATTAATTTATTTCAAATATATTATGGCGTATTACCTAAAATTGCCACCAGATGGCAGCAGAAGACCACTCATTGGCTTATCCTCTAAACTAATATTGTTCAATCATATTTAAACTGTGATCGTGCAGACCAAAGCGTAAATGCTAGAGACTTGAAACTTTATCAGATGGTAGTACAAAAATCGAGGCTAATGTTGTCAGAGTATGAACTTGATTGGCCAATAGGTGGCGCTACAGCAATCAAAAGGGCGAAATGGCTCATAACTCCTAAACCGTATGTCGTAGACTCAAGTGTCTTATATCATTGGAAAGGTGAGTCCATGACGAATAAAACGTATATCTCCGATTTCATTTCCGCCATGATAGATTTTCCGCCATTTTGCATTTTGTCAAACAACTACTTTTGCAAACTAGTCCTAGGTTTTTTGCCGGATCGGAACCAAACCAGTGTCAAAATGTTCTCTGGAGTCAGATTATCAATAATTATCAAAAAAAGTCGAAATTTATATTCACGGTTGTTAAGGAGCGTAAAAATAATCGTTCAGGGGGGAGCCTATTTACTAAAAGGGCTATAACTCAGGAACAAAATGAGATATCTTCACCAAACTTGGTACACATGTGTATAGGCTGAGTCTTTGGTCACGATAAAAAAATCGCGACGATTTAACACTTGGTGGCACAATAACGTGAAAAAACATCAAAATGGCTTTAACCACCTGACCGCTGGTCCGATTGACTTGAAAATTGGTATGCAGTGTCTTGGTCCAAGGTACCAAGTATGTCTATGAGGACATTGGCGTATCTTAAAAAACATGGCTGCCACAGCCAATTAAATTTGAGCACCTATTAGACAAGTCTCATGGCCCTAGAGGTCTGTAAGAATTTTGAAAGAAATCGGCCACTAGTTGGCGCTAACGAGTTTTACGGCTCTGTAATCACGTGGTGTTGCACACATCCACGAAATATGCATATCATTTGATAGATCTCCTCATACCAAACAACTTTTTCTCTAGAACTGTTGCTGTCAATTAATATGTTCATTAAATATTCCTGAGTATGTTCAAAACCTACTTTTGCGAACTAGTCCCTGGTTTTTTGCCCGATTGGAACCAAACTAGTCTAGGATAATTCTCTGGACTCTCTAGATCAATAATTATTGAAAAAAAGTTGAACTTTTGCATTTGAATGGCTATTACAGGGTCATTTAGAAAAGAGGTGTGGCAACATACACTCAAAAGCCTATAAATTCTAAGGGAAAACTCAAAACTTCACGAAAATTGTTTTTGCATATGTAAGATAACATCTTTAACAAGCATGCAAAGTTTTATGGAAATCGGACCATAGGTGACGCTATAACTGTTAAAAGCCTTTTAAAACCACGTATTTCCTATTGTAAATTGCCTGTATTGACTGTAAATGGTATTTTCCATCTATTATTTCAGTGTTTAAAATCTTGCTAAATAAAAATTAATGTCTTTTGATGTTTGTGTGCTTAAAGGCCTTAAAGGCTTGAACCCCGCTAAATGCTGCTTGCAGCTTTAATTATTATTATTATTCTCCGCTAAAACGCATCGTGCAGCCCAAACCGTAAGTGCTAGAGACTTGAAACTTGGTCACAAGGTAGTACAAAAATCGAGGAGAGGTTATCAAAATATGAGCCTGATTGGCCAATAGGTGGCGCTATAGCGCAAAAAACAAAAAAACTGCACTATTTTGCTTATATCTCAATAACCCTTTGTCCCAGATCCAAGTGTCTTACATCATTGGAGTCCTTGGCTCAAGCCGAACAAAAAATATAGCAGGTTTTTTATTTCCGGTATGCAAATTTTCCCGCCATTTTGGATTTTGTCCAAAACCTACCTTTGCGAACTAGTCCCTGGATTTTTGCCCGATCGGAACCAAACCAGTGCAGAAATGTTCTCTGGAGTCTGATTATCAATAATTATCGAAAAAAAGTTTAAATTTCGATTAACGGTTGCTAAGGGGCGTCAAAACATCTAAATGGGCGGAGCATAATATTTAAAAAAAGCTATAACTTAGGAAGTACATGAGATAACTTCACCAAACTTGGTACACATGTGTATATGCTGAGTTTTTGGTCACGATAAAAAAATCGCGATGATTGGGCTCTAGGTGGCGCTATAACACGAAAAAAACATGAAAATGGCTATAACCACCCGACCGCTAGTCCGATTGACTTGAAAATTTGTATGCAGTGTCTTGGTCCAAGTTACCATATATGTCTATGAGGACATTGGCGTATCTCAAAAAACATGGCTGATATCGGCCAATGAAGTTTGAGCACCTCTAAGACAAGGTTAACGGAGACCGATCGGAATGAAACTCGGTGGGCGTCTTTGACTCATGACCCTAGAGGTCTGTAAGAATTTTGAAAGAAATCGGCCACTAGTTGGCGCTAACGAGTTTTATGGCTCTGTAATCACGTGGTGTTGAACACATCAACCAAATATACATATCATATGATAGGTCTCCTCATGCTGAACAACTTTGCTTCTAGAAGTATTGCTGTCAATCAAATCGTTCATTAAATATTTGTAATTATGTTTAAAACCTACTTTTGCGAACTAGTCCCTGGATTTTTTCCCGATCAGAATCAAACCAGTCTAGGACAATTCTCTGGACTCTCTAGATCAATAATTATTGAAAAAAAGTTGAACTTTTGCATTTGGATGGCCATAACAGGGTCATTTAGAAGAGGGGCGTAGCAAAATACACTCAATAGCCTATAAAATCTAAAAGAAAACTCAAAACTTCACGAAAATTGTTATGTATATGTGACATAACATGCTGAAGAAGCATGCAAAGTTTCATGAAGATCGGACCATAGGTGGCGCTATAACTGTTAAAAAGCTTTGAAAACCATGTATTCCCTATGGTGAATTGCCTGTAGTGACTGTAAATGGTATTTTCCATCTCTGTAATCAGGTGGGGTTAAAAACATCCACATAATATGCATAAATTATGATAGATCTCCTCATACTGAACAACTTTGCCTCAAGAACCAATACTGTCAATCAAATTGTTATTTATTTATTTATTCACAATTATGTTAAAAACTTATTACCTAAAATTGCCACCAGATGGCAGCAGAAGACCACTCATTGGTTAATTCTGCTTACTAAGCATATTTAAACTTTATAAAATCATTATAATAAATGTTGCAAATGACATTTTGTCAATGTTTATCAATTAATTTGTTCATTTGATTAATTTTTTTACAATAATTATTAAATTACAATTAAAATAATGCCTGAAAATATGTTTTAAAGGGGAAAACCTGGAATAAGCTATTTGTTACCCATCATTTATTTCAAATATCTATATCTCCAACAAAATGTGCATGTGAGTTAAGCACGTTTGAAGACATTAACTTGGAAAATGTGCCCATTAAATGAAAAACAGACATTTAAAATGAAAATGAGCCAATGAGTGGTTCTCTGCTGCCACCTGCTGGGCTTAAATGGTCATTTTGTCATACTATTTACTTATCATGTTCTATAATTCCTATTTAGACATTATAAAGTCACTATTACAATATTTACAATCACATTTTGTCAAATTAATTTATTTCAAATATATTATGACGTATTACCTAAAATTGCCAACAGATGGCAGCAGAAGACCACTCATTGGCTTATCCTCTAAACTAATATTGTTCAATCATATTTAAACTGAAACTGAATTAAAACTCAGAGTATGAACCCGATTGGCCAATAGGTGGCGCTACAGCAATCAAAAGTGCGAAATTGCTCATAACTCCTAAACCCTATGTCGTAGACTCAAGTGTCTTATATCATTGGAAAGGTGAGTCCATGACGAACAAAACCTATATCTCTGATTTCATTTCCGCCATGATAGATTTTCCGCCATTTTGCATTTTGTCAAAAAACTACTTTTGCAAACTAGTCCTAGGTTTTTTGCCGGATCGGAACCAAACCAGAGTCAAAATGTTCTCTGGAGTCAGATTATCAATAATTATTAAAAAAAGTCGAAATTTATATTCACGGTTGTTAAGGAGCATAAAAATAATCGTTCAGGGGGGAGCCTATTTACTAAAAGGGCTATAACTCAGGAACAAAATGAGATATCTTCACCAAACTTGGTACACATGTGTATAGGCTGAGTCTTTGGTCACGATAAAAAAATCGCGACGATTTAACACTTGGTGGCACAATAACGTGAAAAAACATCAAAATGGCTTTAACCACCTGACCGCTAGTCCGATTGACTTGAAAATTGGTATGCAGTGTCTTGGTCCAAGGTGCCAAGTATGTCTATGAGGACATTGGCGTATCTTAAAAAACATGGCTGCCACAGCCAATTAAATTTGAGCACCTATTAGACAAGTCTCATGGCCCTAGAGGTCTGTAAGAATTTTGAAAGAAATCGGCCACTAGTTGGCGCTAATGAGTTTTATGGCTCTGTAATCACGTGGCATTGCACACATCCACGAAATATGCATATCATTTGATATATTCTAAGGGAAAACTCAAAACTTCACGAAAATTGGTGGGCATATGTGACATTAGATCCTTAACAAGCTTGCAAAGTTTTATAGAGCTCGGACCATAGGTGGCGCTATAACTGTTAAAAACCTTTTAAAACCAAATGTTTCCTATGGTAAATTGCCTATATTGCCTGAAAATTGACTTTTCCATCTATTTTTTCAGTGTTTAAAATCTTGCTAAATAAAACTAAATGTCTTTTAATGCTTGTGTGCTTAAAGGCCTTAAAGGCTTGAACCCCGCTAAATGCTGCTTGCAGCTTTAATTATTATTATTATTATTATTATTCTGCCATAAAACGCATCGTGCAGCCCAAACCGTAAGTGCTGGAGCTTTGAAACTTTGTCAGATGGTAGTACAAAAATCGAGGAGAGGTTATCAAATTATGAGCCAGATTGGCCTATAGGTGGCGCTATAGCAATCAATTGCGCGAAACTGCTCATAACTCCTAAACCGTATGTCGTAGACTCAAGTGTCTTATATCATTGGAAAGGTGAGTCCATGACAAACAAAACGTATATCTCCGATTTTATTTCCGCCATGATGGATTTTCCGCCATTTTGAATTTTGTCAAAAAACTACTTTTGCGAACTAGTCCCTGGATTTTAGACCGATCGGAACCAAACCAGTGCAGAAATGTTCTCTGGAGTCTGAATATCAATAATTATCGAAAAAAAGTTGAAATTTCGATTCACGGTTGCTAAGGGGCGGAAAACGAATGTTGTGGGAGGAGCCTATTTTACTAAAATGGTTTTAACTCAAGAACAAAATGAGATATATTTACCAAACTTGGTACACATGTGTATGGGCTGAGTCTTTGGTCACGATAAAAAAATCCCGACGATTGAACACTTGGTGGCGCTATAACATGAAAAAAACATGAAATTGGCTATAACCACCCGACCGCTAGTCCGATTGACTTGAAAATTGGTATGCAGTGTCTTGGTCCAAGGTACCATGTATGTCTATGAGGACATTGGCGTATGTCAAAAAACATGGCCGCCACAGCCAATTAAATTTGAGCACCTATTAGACAAGGTTAACGGAGGCCGATCGGAACGAAACTCTGTGGGCATGTTTAACTCATGGCCCTAGAGGTCTGTAAGAAGTTTGAAAGAAATCAGCCACTAGTTGGCGCCAACGAGTTTTACGGCTCTGTAATCACGTGGTGTTGCACACATCCATGAAATATGCATATCATTTGATAGAACTCCTCATACCAAACAACTTTGCCTCTAGAACTATTGCTGTCAATTAATATGTTCATTAAATATTTGCGTTTATGTTCAAAACCTACTTTTGCGAACTAGTCCCTGGATTTTTGCCCGATTGGAACCAAACTAGTCTAGGATAATTCTCTGGACTCTCTAGATCAATAATTATCGAAAAAAAGTTTAACTTTTGCATTTAAATGGCTATAACAGGGTAATTTAGAAAAGCGGCATGGCAAAATACACTCAAAAGCCTATAAATTCTAAGGGAAAACTCAAAACTTCACGAAAATTGTTATGCATATGTGAGATCACATCTTTAACAAGCATGCAAAGTTTTATGGAAATCAGACCATGGGTGGCGCTATAACTGTTTAAAACCTTTTAAAACCACGTATTTCCTATTGGAAATTGCCTGTATTGACTGTAAATGGTATTTTCCATCTATTATTTCAGTGTTTAAAATCTTGCTAAATAAAACTTAATGTCTTTTGATGCTTGTGTGCTTAAAGGCCTTAAAGGCTTGAACCCCGCTAATTATTATTATTCTCCGCTAAAACGCATCGTGCAGCCCAAACCGTAAAGGCTGGAGCATTGAAACTTTGTCAGATGGTAGCCCAAAAATCGAGGAGAGGTTATCAAATTATGAGCCAAATTGGCCTATAGGTGGCGCTATAGCAATCAATTGCGCGAAACTGCTCATAACTCCTAAACCGTAAGTCATAGACTCAAGTGTCTTATATCATTGGAAAGCTGAATACCTGACGTAAATAATGTATATCTCCGATTTCATTTCCGGTAGGCAAATTTTTCCGTCATTTTGAATTTTGTTGAAAAACTACTTTTGCGAACTAGTCCCTGGATTTTAACCCGATCGGAACCAAACCAGTGCAGAAATGTTCTCTGGAGTCTGAATATCAATAATTATCGAAAAAAAGTTGAAATTTCGATTCACGGTTGCTAAGGTGCGGAAAACGAATGTTGTGGGAGGAGCCTATTTTACTAAAATGGCTATAACTCAAGAACAAAATGAGATATCTTTACCAAACTTGGTACACATGTGTATGGGCTGAGTCTTTGGTCACGATAAAACAATCGCGACGATTGAACACTTGGTGGCGCTATAACACAAAAAAAACATGAAAATGGCTATAACCACCCGACCGCTAGTCCAATTGACTTGAAAATTGGTATGCAGTGTCTTGGTCCAAGGTACCATTAATGTCTATGAGGACATTGGCGTATCTCAAAAAACATGGCCGCTATCGGCTAATGAAGTTTGAGCACCTCTAAGACAAGGTTAACGGAGGCCGATCGGAATGAAACTCGGTGGGCATGTTTGACTCATGGCCCTAGAGGTCTGTAAGAATTTTGAAAGAAATCGGCCTCTAGTTGGCGCTAACGAGTTTTATGGCCCTGTAATCACGTGGTGTTGCACACATAAACCAAATATACATATCATATGATAGGTCTCCTCATGCTGAATAACTTTGCCTCTAGAAGCATTGCTGTCAATCAAAGCGTTCATTAAATATTTGCAATTATGTTTAAAACCTACTTTTGCGAACTAGTCCCTGGATTTTTGCCTGATCGGAACCAAACCAGTCTAGGACAATTCTCTGGACTCTCTAGATTAATAATTATTGAAAAAAAATTGAACTTTTGCATTTGGATGGCTATAACAGGGTCATTTAGAAGAGGGGCGTAGCAAAATACACTATACAGCTTATAAATCCTAAAGGAAAACTCAAAACTTCACGAAAATTGTTATGTATATGTGACATAACATGCTGAAGAAGCATGCAAAGTTTTATGGAGATCGGACCATAGGTTGCGCTATAACTGTTAAAAAGCTTTGAAAACCATGTATTCCCTATGGTGAATTGCCTGTATTGGCTGTAAATGGTATTTTCTATCTCTGTAATCAGGTGGGGTAAAAAACATCCACATAATGTGCAGAAATTATGATAGATCTCTTCATACTGAACAACTTTGCCTCAAGAACCAATACTGTCAATCAAATTGTTATTTATTTATTCACAATTATGTTAAAAACGTATTACCTAAAATTGCCACCAGATGGCAGCAGAAGACCACTCATTGGTTCATTCTGCTTACTAAGCATATTTAAACTTTATAAAATCATTATAATAAATGTTGCAAATGACATTTTGTCAATGTTTATCAATTAATTTGTTCATTTGATTAATGTTTTTACAATAATTATTAAATTACAATTAAAATAATGCCTGAAAATATGTTTTAAAGGGGAAAACCTGGAATAAGCTATTTGTTACCCATCATTTATTTCAAATATCTATATCTCCAACAAAATGTGCATGTGAGTTAAGCACGTCTGAAGACATTAACTTGGAAAATGTGCCAATTAAATGAAAAACAGACATTTAAAATGAAAATGAGCCAATGAGTGGTTCTCTGCTGCCACCTGCTGGGCTTAAATGGTCATTTTGTCATTCTATTTACTTATCATGTTCTATAATTCCTATTTAGACATTATAAAGTCACTATTACAATATTTACAATTACATTTTGTCAAATTAATTTATTTCAAATATATTATGGCGTATTACCTAAAATTGCCACCAGATGGCAGCAGAAGACCACTCATTGGCTTATCCTCTAAACTAATATTGTTCAATCATATTTAAACTGTGATCGTGCAGACCAAAGCGTAAATGCTAGAGACTTGAAACTTTATCAGATGGTAGTACAAAAATCGAGGCTAATGTTGTCAGAGTATGAACTTGATTGGCCAATAGGTGGCGCTACAGCAATCAAAAGGGCGAAATGGCTCATAACTCCTAAACCGTATGTCGTAGACTCAAGTGTCTTATATCATTGGAAAGGTGAGTCCATGACGAATAAAACGTATATCTCCGATTTAATTTCCGCCATGATAGATTTTCCGCCATTTTGCATTTTGTCAAACAACTACTTTTGCAAACTAGTCCTAGGTTTTTTGCCGGATCGGAACCAAACCAGTGTCAAAATGTTCTCTGGAGTCAGATTATCAATAATTATCAAAAAAAGTCGAAATTTATATTCACGGTTGTTAAGGAGCGTAAAAATAATCGTTCAGGGGGGAGCCTATTTACTAAAAGGGCTATAACTCAGGAACAAAATGAGATATCTTCACCAAACTTGGTACACATGTGTATAGGCTGAGTCTTTGGTCACGATAAAAAAATCGCGACGATTTAACACTTGGTGGCACAATAACGTGAAAAAACATCAAAATGGCTTTAACCACCTGACCGCTGGTCCGATTGACTTGAAAATTGGTATGCAGTGTCTTGGTCCAAGGTACCAAGTATGTCTATGAGGACATTGGCGTATCTTAAAAAACATGGCTGCCACAGCCAATTAAATTTGAGCACCTATTAGACAAGTCTCATGGCCCTAGAGGTCTGTAAGAATTTTGAAAGAAATCGGCCACTAGTTGGCGCTAACGAGTTTTACGGCTCTGTAATCACGTGGTGTTGCACACATCCACGAAATATGCATATCATTTGATAGATCTCCTCATACCAAACAACTTTTTCTCTAGAACTGTTGCTGTCAATTAATATGTTCATTAAATATTCCTGAGTATGTTCAAAACCTACTTTTGCGAACTAGTCCCTGGTTTTTTGCCCGATTGGAACCAAACTAGTCTAGGATAATTCTCTGGACTCTCTAGATCAATAATTATTGAAAAAAAGTTGAACTTTTGCATTTGAATGGCTATTACAGGGTCATTTAGAAAAGAGGTGTGGCAACATACACTCAAAAGCCTATAAATTCTAAGGGAAAACTCAAAACTTCACGAAAATTGTTTTTGCATATGTAAGATAACATCTTTAACAAGCATGCAAAGTTTTATGGAAATCGGACCATAGGTGACGCTATAACTGTTAAAAGCCTTTTAAAACCACGTATTTCCTATTGTAAATTGCCTGTATTGACTGTAAATGGTATTTTCCATCTATTATTTCAGTGTTTAAAATCTTGCTAAATAAAAATTAATGTCTTTTGATGTTTGTGTGCTTAAAGGCCTTAAAGGCTTGAACCCCGCTAAATGCTGCTTGCAGCTTTAATTAGGGGTTCAAGCACGAAGTGCTGAAACCCTATTGTAATTGTATTGATTTTTATTATTATTATTATTATTATTATTATTCTCCGCTAAAACGCATCATGCAGCCCAAACCGTAGAAGCTGGAGCTTTGAAACTTTGTCAGATGGTAGTACAAAAATCGAGGAGAGGTTATCAAATTATGAGCCAGATTGGCCTATAGGTGGCGCTATAGCAATCAATTGCGCAAAACTGCTCATAACTCCTAAACCGTATGTCGTAGACTCAAGTGTCTTATATCATTGGAAAGCTGAATACCTGACGTAAAAAATGTATATCTCCGATTTCATTTCCGCCATTATAGATTTTCCGCCATTTTGAATTTTGTCAAAAAACTACTTTTGCGAACTAGTCCCTGGATTTTTGCCCGATCGGAACCAAACCAGTGCAGAAATGTTCTCTGGAGTCTGAATATCAATAATTATTGAAAAAAAGTTGAAATTTCTATTCACGATCGCTAAGGGGCGGAAAACGAACGTTGTGGGAGGAGCCTATTTTACTAAAATGACTATAACTCAAGAACAAAATGAGATATCTTTACCAAACTTTGTTCACATGTGTATGGACTGAGTCTTGGGTCACGATAAAAGAATCGCGACGATTGAACACTTGGTGGCGCTATAACACGAAAAAAACATGAAAATGGCTATAACGACCCGACCGCTAGTCCGATTGACTTGAAAATTGGTATGCAGTGTCTTGGTCCAAGGTACCATGTATGTCTATGAGGACATTGGCGTATCTCAAAAAACATGGCTGCTATTGGCCAATGAAGTTTGAGCACCTCTAAGACAAGGTTAACGGAGGCTGATCGGAATGAAACTCGGTGGGCATGTTTGACTCATGGACTTAGAGGTCTGTAAAAATTTTGAAAGAAATCGGCCACTAGTTGGCGCCAACGAGTTTTTTGGCTCTGTAATCACGTGGTGTTGCACACATCAACCAAATATACACATCATATGATAGGGCTCCTCATACTGAACAACTTTTCCTCTAAAAGCATTGCTGTCAATCAAATCGTTCATTAAATATTTGCGATTATGTTTAAAACCTACTTTTGCGAACTAGTCTCTGGATTTTTGTCTGATCGGAAACAAACCAGTCTAGGACAATTCTCTGGACTCTCTAGATCAATAATTATCAAAAAAAAGTTGAACTTTTGCATTTGAATGCCTATAACAGGGTCATTTAGAAGTGGGGCGTAGCAAAATACACTCAAAAGCATATAAATCCTAAAGGAAAACTCAAAACTTCACGAAAATTATTATGTATATGTAACATAACATGCTGAAAAAGCATGCAAAGTTTCATGGAGATCGGACCATAGGTGGCGCTATAACTGTTAAAAAGCTTTGAAAACCATGTATTCCTATGGTGAAATGCCTGTATTGGCTGTAAATGGTATTCTCCATCTCTGTAATCAGGTGGGGTTAAAAACATCCACATAATATGCATAAATTATGATAGATCTCCTCATACTGAACAACTTTGCCTCAAGAACCAATACTGTCAATCAAATCGTTATTTAAACATTCACAATTATGTTAATAACCTACTTTTGCAAACTAGTCATAGATTTTTCAACCTGATCAGAACCAACCCAGGGCAGTACAATTCTCTGGACTCTTTAGAGCAATAATTATTTTTAAAAAAAGTTAAACTTTTGCATCTGAATGGCTATAACTGGGTTATTTCAAGATGTTGCCTTGACCAAGTGTCCCCAAATGCCTATATCTATTCAATGAATGCTCAGATATTCTTAAAAAAAAGTCAGAACATGTGTACTATGCCTCTAAACAAGCATGAAAATTTTCAGACAGATAGGACCATATTTGCCTCTATAACAGTTAAAAAGCTGAAAATTATGAAAATAATGGTATATTAAGCCAATAAGTGGTCGTTTGCTGCCCCCCGCTGTTCATTTTATTGTACTACACTCTAATATTGATATACAAGTCATTTTCAGCTTTAAATAAATCACTATTTTAATATTTGCTATCACATTTAGTTAAAATTAATCTATTAAGTATTACTATTGACAATTGTCACATTGAGAAATGTGAATCTTGAAGGAGACTTGCAGGAAACATTTTGTTTACTGCAACATCATAAAGTTCAAATGTCTGTAACTACAACAAAATGTGTGTGTGTAGTCCTATGTTTCTGAATACATTTTTAAAAATCTGATTAATAGTTACAAAGAGCTATGTGAAATGATTATAGACCATAGCATTAAAAAAGTGTGTGTGTGTCTGGCCTTGACCAAGTGTCCCCAAATGCCTATATCTATTCAATGAATGCTCAGATATTCTTAAAAACAAGTCAGAACATGTGTAATATGCCTCCAAACAAGCATGACAATTTTCAGACAGATAGGACAATATTTGCCTCTATAACAGTTAAAAAGGTGAAAATGACAGAGTTCATATGAAAATAATGACCAATATGTGGTCTTTTGCTGCCCCCCGCTGTTCATTTTATTGTACTACACTCTAATATTGATCTATGGTTATAGATACATGGTTAATCATAGTAAATAATACTAGAACGTGGTGCATTTCACAAAAAAATGTGACATGCTCATAGACCATTAAAAGATATTTTCACAATAACATATCTCAAAAATATTGTGTGTGTGTGTGTGTGTGTGTGTGTGTAACCATGCATAATGGAACAACTGGTTTGAAGCCTGTTTCAGAGCCTATTTTACTAAAAGGGCTATAACTCAGGAACGAAATGAGATATCTTCACCAAACTTGGTACACTTGTGTATGGGATGAGTCTTTGGTCAAGGTAAAAAGAATTGTGAGGATTGAACACTTGGTGGCGCTATAACATAAAAAAACATGAAAAGGGCTATAACCACCCGACTGCCAGTCCGATTGACTTGAAAGTTGGTATGCAGTGTCTTGGTCCAAGGTACCACGCATGTCTATAAAGGAAATTGGCGTAGCTCAAAAAACATGGCCGCCATTGGCCAATGAAATGTGAGCACTTATTAGACAAGGTTAACAGAGGCCGATCGGAACAAAAGTTGGCGAGCATGTTTGACTCAGGGTCCTAGAGGTCTGTAATAATTTTTTAAGAATTTGGCCACTAGTAGGCGCCAATTAGTTTTATGGCTCTGTAATCACGTGATGTTTCACATATTCTCACAATATTGATATAATTTGATAGATCTCCTCATACTGAACAACTTTGTCTCTAGAAGCATTGCTGTCAATCAAATCGTTCATTAAATATTTGTGATTATGTTAAAAACCTACTTTTGCAAATAAGTCCCTGTTTTTTTGCCCGATCGGAACCAAACCAGTCTAGGACAATTCTCTGGACTCTCTAGATCAATAATTATCAAAAAAAGTTTAACTTTTGCATTTGGATGGCTATAACAGGGTCATTTCGAAAAGAGGCGTGGCAAAAAACCCTCAAAAGCCTATAAATTCTAAGGGAAAGCTCAAAACTTCACGAAAATTGGTGGCCATGTGTGAGATTAGATCCTTAACAAGCATTAAACGTTTTATAGAGATCGGACCATAGGTGGCGCTATAACTGTTAAAAACCTTTTAAAACCATGTTTCCTATGGTGAATTGCCTGTAAATTGAATTTTCCATCTATTATTTCAGCGTTTAAAATCTTGCTAAATAAAACTTAATGTCTTTTGATGCTTGTGTGCTTAAAGGCCTTAAAGGCTTGAACCCCGCTAAATGCTGCTTGCAGCTTTAATTATTAGGGGTTCAAGCACGAAGTGCTGAAACCCTATTGTAATTGTAAGGGTTTTTAGGGGTTCAAGCACGAAGTGCTGAAACCCTATTGTAATTGTATTGATTTTTATTATTAGGGGTTCAAGCACGAAGTGCTGAAACCCTATTGTAATTGTATTGATTTTTAGGGGTTCAAGCATGAAATGCTGAAACCCTATTGTAATTGTAAGGATTCGTAAAACGCATCGTGCAGGCCAAACCGTAAGGCCTAGAGACATGAAACCTGGCCAGATGGTAGGCCTCAGTTTGGGGACAACCTATCAGAGTATGACCCCGAATGGCCCATAGGTGGCGCTACAGCAACCAAAAGTTCAAAATTGCTCATAACTCTTAGACCGTTTGTCACAGGATCAAGTGTCTTATATCGTTGGAATCCTTGGCTCAAGGCAGACAAAATGGCTATCTCCGATTTGGATGTAGGCAGGGAAAATTTTCTGCTATGTCGAATTCTGTCCAAAACCTACTTTTGCGAACTAGTCCCTGGTTTTTCGCCCGATCGGAACTGAACCAGTCTAGGACAATTCTCTGGACTCTCTAGATCAATAATTATCAAAAAAAAGTTGAACTTTGGCATTTGGGTGGCTGTAACAGGGTCATTTACAAAAGGGGCGTGGCAAAATACACTAAAAAGCCTATTAATCCCAAATGAAAACTCAGAACTTCACCAAAATTGATGACCATATGTGTCAGAACATGGTGAGGAAGCATGCAGAGTTTCATGGAGATCGGACCATAGGTGGCGCTATAACTGGCAAAAAGCCTTCCTTCTTATTAGGGGTTCAAGCATGAAATGCTGAAACCCTATTGTAATTGTAAGGATTCGTAAAACGCATTGTGCAGGCCAAACCGTAAGGCCTAGAGACATGAAACCTGGCCAGATGGTAGGCCTCAGTTTGGGGACAACCTATCAGAGTATGACCCCGAATGGCCCATAGGTGGCGCTACAGCAACCAAAAGTTCAAAATTGCTCATAACTCTTAGACTGTTTGTCCCAGGATCAAGTGTCTTATATCGTTGGATCCTTGGCTCAAGGCAGACAAAATGGCTATCTCCGATTTGGATGTAGGCAGGGAAAATTTTCTGCTATGTCGAATTTTGTCCAAAACCTACTTTTGCGAACTAGTCCCTGGTTTTTTGCCCGATCGGAACCGAACCAGTCTAGGACAATTCTCTGGACTCTCTCGATCCATAATTATCAAAAAAAAGTTGAACTTTGGCATTTGGGTGGCTGTAACAGGGTCATTTACAAAAGGGGCGTGGCAAAATACACTAAAAAGCCTATACATCCCAAATGAAAACTCAGAACTTCACCAAAATTGATGACCATATGTGTCAGAACATGGTGAGGAAGCATGCAGAGTTTCATGGAGATCGGACCATAGGTGGCGCTATAACTGGCAAAAAGCCTTCATTCTTATTAGGGGTTCAAGCATGAAATGCTGAAACCCTATTGTAATTGTAAGGATTCGTAAAACGCATCGTGCAGGCCAAACCGTAAGGCCTAGAGACATGAAACCTGGCCAGATGGTAGGCCTCAGTTTGGGGACAACCTATCAGAGTATGACCCCGAATGGCCCATAGGTGGCGCTACAGCAACCAAAAGTTCAAAATTGCTCATAACTCTTAGACTGTTTGTCCCAGGATCAAGTGTCTTATATCGTTGGATCCTTGGCTCAAGGCAGACAAAATGGCTATCTCCGATTTGGATGTAGGCAGGGAAAATTTTCTGCTATGTCGAATTTTGTCCAAAACCTACTTTTGCGAACTAGTCCCTGGTTTTTTGCCCGATCGGAACCGAACCAGTCTAGGACAATTCTCTGGACTCTCTCGATCCATAATTATCAAAAAAAAGTTGAACTTTGGCATTTGGGTGGCTGTAACAGGGTCATTTAGAAAAGGGGCGTGGCAAAATACACTAAAAAGCCTATACATCCCAAATGAAAACTCAGAACTTGACCAAAATTGATGAGCATATGTGTCAGAACATGGTGAGGAAGCATGCAGAGTTTCATGGAGATCGGACCATAGGTGGCGCTAAAACTGGCAAAAAGCCTTCATTCTTATTAGGGGTTCAAGCATGAAATGCTGAAACCCTATTGTAATTGTAAGGATTCGTAAAACGCATCGTGCAGGCCAAACCGTAAGGCCTAGAGACATGAAACCTGGCCAGATGGTAGGCCTCAGTTTGGGGACAACCTATCAGAGTATGACCCCGAATGGCCCATAGGTGGCGCTACAGCAACCAAAAGTTCAAAATTGCTCATAACTCTTAGACTGTTTGTCCCAGGATCAAGTGTCTTATATCGTTGGAATCCTTGGCTCAAGGCAGACAAAATGGCTATCTCCGATTTGGATGTAGGCAGGGAAAATTTTCTGCTATGTCGAATTTTGTCCAAAACCTACTTTTGCGAACTAGTCCCTGGTTTTTTGCCCGATCGGAACCGAACCAGTCTAGGACAATTCTCTGGACTCTCTCGATCCATAATTATCAAAAAAAAGTTGAACTTTGGCATTTGGGTGGCTGTAACAGGGTCATTTAGAAAAGGGGCGTGGCAAAATACACTAAAAAGCCTATACATCCCAAATGAAAACTCAGAACTTGACCAAAATTGATGAGCATATGTGTCAGAACATGGTGAGGAAGCATGCAGAGTTTCATGGAGATCGGACCATAGGTGGCGCTATAACTGGCAAAAAGCCTTCATTCTTATTAGGGGTTCAAGCATGAAATGCTGAAACCCTATTGTAATTGTAAGGATTCGTAAAACGCATCGTGCAGGCCAAACCGTAAGGCCTAGAGACATGAAACCTGGCCAGATGGTAGGCCTCAGTTTGGGGACAACCTATCAGAGTATGACCCCGAATGGCCCATAGGTGGCGCTACAGCAACCAAAAGTTCAAAATTGCTCATAACTCTTAGACTGTTTGTCCCAGGATCAAGTGTCTTATATCGTTGGAATCCTTGGCTCAAGGCAGACAAAATGGCTATCTCCGATTTGGATGTAGGCAGGGAAAATTTTCTGCTATGTCGAATTTTGTCCAAAACCTACTTTTGCGAACTAGTCCCTGGTTTTTTGCCCGATCGGAACCGAACCAGTCTAGGACAATTCTCTGGACTCTCTCGATCCATAATTATCAAAAAAAAGTTGAACTTTGGCATTTGGGTGGCTGTAACAGGGTCATTTAGAAAAGGGGCGTGGCAAAATACACTAAAAAGCCTATACATCCCAAATGAAAACTCAGAACTTCACCAAAA
This sequence comes from Gobio gobio, assembly GCF_949357685.1. Taxonomy (NCBI): domain Eukaryota; kingdom Metazoa; phylum Chordata; class Actinopteri; order Cypriniformes; family Gobionidae; genus Gobio; species Gobio gobio. Next base: position 53,420,921 of record NC_137102.1, on the reverse strand, counting down.
TTGATGAGCATATGTGTCAGAACATGGCGAGGAAGCAAGCAGAGTTTCATGGAGATCGGACCATAGGTGGCGCTATAACTGGCAAAAAGCCTTCATTCTTATTAGGGGTTCAAGCATGAAATGCTGAAACCCTATTGTAATTATTGCTCATGCTCATATGCTCATTATTGCATTAAACGTTTTATAGAGATCGGACCATAGGTGGCGCTATAACTGTTAAAAACCTTTTAAAACCATGTTTCCTATGGTGAATTGCCTGTAAATTGAATTTTCCATCTATTATTTCAGCGTTTAAAATCTTGCTAAATAAAACTTAATGTCTTTTGATGCTTGTGTGCTTAAAGGCCTTAAAGGCTTGAACCCCGCTAAATGCTGCTTGCAGCTTTAATTATTATTATTATTCTCCGCTAAAACGCATCGTGCAGCCCAAACCGTAGAAGCTGGAGCTTTGAAACTTTGTCAGATGGTAGTACAAAAATCGAGGAGAGGTTATCAAATTATGAGCCAGATTGGCCTATAGGTGGCGCTATAGCAATCAATTGCGCAAAACTGCTCATAACTCCTAAACCGTATGTCGTAGACTCAAGTGTCTTATATCATTGGAAAGCTGAATACCTGACGTAAAAAATGTATATCTCCGATTTCATTTCCGCCATTATAGATTTTCCGCCATTTTGAATTTTGTCAAAAAACTACTTTTGCGAACTAGTCCCTGGATTTTTGCCCGATCGGAACCAAACCAGTGCAGAAATGTTCTCTGGAGTATGAATATCAATAATTATTGAAAAAAAGTTGAAATTTCTATTCACGATCGCTAAGGGGCGGAAAACGAACGTTGTGGGAGGAGCCTATTTTACTAAAATGGCTATAACTCAAGAACAAAATGAGATATCTTTACCAAACTTTGTACACATGTGTATGGACTGAGTCTTGGGTCACGATAAAAGAATCGCGACAATTGAACACTTGGTGGCGCTATAACACGAAAAAAAACATGAAAATGGCTATAACGACCCGACCGCTAGTCCGATTGACTTGAAAATTGGTATGCAGTGTCTTGGTCCAAGGTACCATATAGGCATATGAGGACATTGGCGTATCTCAAAAAACATGGCTGCTATTGGCCAATGAAGTTTGAGCACCTCTAAGACAAGGTTAACGGAGGCTGATCGGAATGAAACTCGGTGGGCATGTTTGACTCATGGACTTAGAGGTCTGTAAGAATTTTGAAAGAAATCGGCCACTAGTTGGCGCTAACGAGTTTTTTGGCTCTGTCATCACGTGGTGTTGCACACATCAACCAAATATACACATCATATGATAGGGCTCCTCATACTGAACAACTTTTCCTCTAAAAGCATTGCTGTCAATCAAATCGTTCATTAAATATTTGCAATTATGTTTAAAACCTACTTTTGCGAACTAGTCTCTGGATTTTTGCCTGATCGGAAACAAACCAGTCTAGGACAATTCTCTGGACTCTCTAGATCAATAATTATCAAAAAAAAGTTGAACTTTTGCATTTGAATGCCTATAACAGGGTCATTTAGAAGAGGGGCGTAGCAAAATACACTCAAAAGCATATAAATCCTAAAGGAAAACTCAAAACTTCACGAAAATTATTATGTATATGTAACATAACATGCTGAAAAAGCATGCAAAGTTTCATGGAGATCGGACCATAGGTGGCGCTATAACTGTTAAAAAGCTTTGAAAACCATGTATTCCTATGGTGAAATGCCTGTATTGGCTGTAAATGGTATTCTCCATCTCTGTAATCAGGTGGGGTTAAAAACATCCACATAATATGCATAAATTATGATAGATCTCCTCATACTGAACAACTTTGTCTCAAGAACCAATACTGTCAATCAAATCGTTATTTAAACATTCACAATTATGTTAATAACCTACTTTTGCAAACTAGTCATAGATTTTTCAACCTGATCAGAACCAACCCAGGGCAGTACAATTCTCTGGACTCTTTAGAGCAATAATTATTTTTAAAAAAAGTTAAACTTTTGCATCTGAATGGCTATAACTGGGTTATTTCAAGATGTGGCCTTGACCAAGTGTCCCCAAATGCCTATATCTATTCAATGAATGCTCAGATATTCTTAAAAACAAGTCAGAACATGTGTACTATGCCTCTAAACAAGCATGAAAATTTTCAGACAGATAGGACCATATTTGCCTCTATAACAGTTAAAAAGCTGAAAATTATGAAAATAATGGTATATTAAGCCAATAAGTGGTCGTTTGCTGCCCCCCGCTGTTCATTTTATTGTACTTCACTCTAATATTGATATACAAGTCATTTTCAGCTTTAAATAAATCACTATTTTAACATTTGCTATCACATTTAGTTAAAATTAATCTATTAAGTATTACTATTGACAATTGTCACATTGAGAAATGTGAATCTTGAAGGAGACTTGCAGGAAACATTTTGTTTACTGCAACATCATAAAGTTCAAATGTCTGTAACTACAACAAAATGTGTGTGTGTAGTCCTATGTTTCTGAATACATTTTTAAAAATCTGATTAATAGTTACAAAGAGCTATGTGAAATGATTATAGACCATAGCATTAAAAAGTGTGTGTGTGTGTGTCTGGCCTTGACCAAGTGTCCCCAAATGCCTATATCTATTCAATGAATGCTCAGATATTCTTAAAAACAAGTCAGAACATGTGTAATATGCCTCCAAACAAGCATGACAATTTTCAGACAGATAGGACAATATTTGCCTCTATAACAGTTAAAAAGGTGAAAATGACAGAGTTCATATGAAAATAATGACCAATATGTGGTCTTTTGCTGCCCCCCGCTGTTCATTTTATTGTACTACACTCTAATATTGATCTATGGTTATAGATACATGGTTAATCATAGTAAATAATACTAGAACGTGGTGCATTTCACAAAAAAATGTGACATGCTCATAGACCATTAAAAGATATTTTCACAATAACATATCTCAAAAATATTGTGTGTGTGTGTGTGTGTGTAACCATGCATAATGGAACAACTGGTTTGAAGCCTGTTTCAGAGCCTATTTTACTAAAAGGGCTATAACTCAGGAACGAAATGAGATATCTTCACCAAACTTGGTACACTTGTGTATGGGATGAGTCTTTGGTCAAGGTAAAAAGAATTGTGAGGATTGAACACTTGGTGGCGCTATAACATAAAAAAACATGAAAAGGGCTATAACCACCCGACTGCCAGTCCGATTGACTTGAAAGTTGGTATGCAGTGTCTTGGTCCAAGGTACCACGCATGTCTATAAAGGAAATTGGCGTAGCTCAAAAAACATGGCCGCCATTGGCCAATGAAATGTGAGCACTTATTAGACAAGGTTAACAGAGGCCGATCGGAAAAAAAGTTGGCGAGCATGTTTGACTCAGGGTCCTAGAGGTCTGTAATAATTTTTTAAGAATTTGGCCACTAGTAGGCGCCAATTAGTTTTATGGCTCTGTAATCACGTGATGTTTCACATATTCTCACAATATTGATATAATTTGATAGATCTCCTCATACTGAACAACTTTGTCTCTAGAAACATTGCTGTCAATCAAATCGTTCATTAAATATTTGTGATTATGTTAAAAACCTACTTTTGCAAATAAGTCCCTGTTTTTTTGCCCGATCGGAACCAAACCAGTCTAGGACAATTCTCTGGACTCTCTAGATCAATAATTATCAAAAAAAGTTTAACTTTTGCATTTGGATGGCTATAACAGGGTCATTTCGAAAAGAGGCGTGGCAAAAAACCCTCAAAAGCCTATAAATTCTAAGGGAAAGCTCAAAACTTCACGAAAATTGGTGGCCATGTGTGAGATTAGATCCTTAACAAGCATTAAACGTTTTATAGAGATCGGACCATAGATGGCGCTATAACTGTTAAAAACCTTTTAAAACCATGTTTCCTATGGTAAATTGCCTGTAAATTGAATTTTCCATCTATTATTTCAGCGTTTAAAATCTTGCTAAATAAAACTTAATGTCTTTTGATGCTTGTGTGCTTAAAGGCCTTAAAGGCTTGAACCCCGCTAAATGCTGCTTGCAGCTTTAATTATTATTATTATTATTATTATTATTATTCTCCGCTAAAACGCATCATGCAGCCCAAACCGTAGAAGCTGGAGCTTTGAAACTTTGTCAGATGGTAGTACAAAAATCGAGGAGAGGTTATCAAATTATGAGCCAGATTGGCCTATAGGTGGCGCTATAGCAATCAATTGCGCAAAACTGCTCATAACTCCTAAACCGTATGTCGTAGACTCAAGTGTCTTATATCATTGGAAAGCTGAATACCTGACGTAAAAAATGTATATCTCCGATTTCATTTCCGCCATTATAGATTTTCCGCCATTTTGAATTTTGTTAAAAAACTACTTTTGCGAACTAGTCCCTGGATTTTTGCCCGATCGGAACCAAACCAGTGCAGAAATGTTCTCTGGAGTCTGAATATCAATAATTATTGAAAAAAAGTTGAAATTTCTATTCACGATCGCTAAGGGGCGGAAAACGAACGTTGTGGGAGGAGCCTATTTTACTAAAATGACTATAACTCAAGAACAAAATGAGATATCTTTACCAAACTTTGTTCACATGTGTATGGACTGAGTCTTGGGTCACGATAAAAGAATCGCGACGATTGAACACTTGGTGGCGCTATAACACGAAAAAAACATGAAAATGGCTATAACGACCCGACCGCTAGTCCGATTGACTTGAAAATTGGTATGCAGTGTCTTGGTCCAAGGTACCATGTATGTCTATGAGGACATTGGCGTATCTCAAAAAACATGGCTGCTATTGGCCAATGAAGTTTGAGCACCTCTAAGACAAGGTTAACGGAGGCTGATCGGAATGAAACTCGGTGGGCATGTTTGACTCATGGACTTAGAGGTCTGTAAAAATTTTGAAAGAAATCGGCCACTAGTTGGCGCTAACGAGTTTTTTGGCTCTGTAATCACGTGGTGTTGCACACATCAACCAAATATACACATCATATGATAGGGCTCCTCATACTGAACAACTTTTCCTCTAAAAGCATTGCTGTCAATCAAAGCGTTCATTAAATATTTGCGATTATGTTTAAAACCTACTTTTGCGAACTAGTCTCTGGATTTTTGTCTGATCGGAAACAAACCAGTCTAGGACAATTCTCTGGACTCTCTAGATCAATAATTATCAAAAAAAAGTTGAACTTTTGCATTTGAATGCCTATAACAGGGTCATTTAGAAGAGGGGCGTAGCAAAATACACTCAAAAGCATATAAATCCTAAAGGAAAACTCAAAACTTCACGAAAATTATTATGTATATGTAACATAACATGCTGAAAAAGCATGCAAAGTTTCATGGAGATCGGACCATAGGTGGCGCTATAACTGTTAAAAAGCTTTGAAAACCATGTATTCCTATGGTGAAATGCCTGTATTGGCTGTAAATGGTATTCTCCATCTCTGTAATCAGGTGGGGTTAAAAACATCCACATAATATGCATAAATTATGATAGATCTCCTCATACTGAACAACTTTGCCTCAAGAACTAATACTGTCAATCAAATCGTTATTTAAACATTCACAATTATGTTAATAACCTACTTTTGCAAACTAGTCATAGATTTTTCAACCTGATCAGAACCAACCCAGGGCAGTACAATTCTCTGGACTCTTTAGAGCAATAATTATTTTTAAAAAAAGTTAAACTTTTGCATCTGAATGGCTATAACTGGGTTATTTCAAGATGTGGCCTTGACCAAGTGTCCCCAAATGCCTATATCTATTCAATGAATGCTCAGATATTCTTAAAAACAAGTCAGAACATGTGTACTATGCCTCTAAACAAGCATGAAAATTTTCAGACAGATAGGACCATATTTGCCTCTATAACAGTTAAAAAGCTGAAAATTATGAAAATAATGGTATATTAAGCCAATAAGTGGTCGTTTGCTGCCCCCCGCTGTTCATTTTATTGTACTACACTCTAATATTGATATACAAGTCATTTTCAGCTTTAAATAAATCACTATTTTAACATTTGCTATCACATTTAGTTAAAATTAATCTATTAAGTATTACTATTGACAATTGTCACATTGAGAAATGTGAATCTTGAAGGAGACTTGCAGGAAACATTTTGTTTACTGCAACATCATAAAGTTCAAATGTCTGTAACTACAACAAAATGTGTGTGTGTAGTCCTATGTTTCTGAATACATTTTTAAAAATCTGATTAATAGTTACAAAGAGCTATGTGAAATGATTATAGACCATAGCATTAAAAAAGTGTGTGTGTGTCTGGCCTTGACCAAGTGTCCCCAAATGCCTATATCTATTCAATGAATGCTCAAATATTCTTAAAAACAAGTCAGAACATGTGTAATATGCCTCCAAACAAGCATGACAATTTTCAGACAGATAGGACAATATTTGCCTCTATAACAGTTAAAAAGGTGAAAATGACAGAGTTCATATGAAAATAATGACCAATATGTGGTCTTTTGCTGCCCCCCGCTGTTCATTTTATTGTACTACACTCTAATATTGATCTATGGTTATAGATACATGGTTAATCATAGTAAATAATACTAGAACGTGGTGCATTTCACAAAAAAATGTGACATGCTCATAGACCATTAAAAGATATTTTCACAATAACATATCTCAAAAACATTGTGTGTGTGTGTGTGTGTGTGTGTGTGTGTGTGTGTGTAACCATGCATAATGGAACAACTGGTTTGAAGCCTGTTACAGAGCCTATTTTACTAAAAGGGCTATAACTCAGGAACGAAATGAGATATCTTCACCAAACTTGGTACACTTGTGTATGGGATGAGTCTTTGGTCAAGGTAAAAAGAATTGTGAGGATTGAACACTTGGTGGCGCTATAACATAAAAAAACATGAAAAGGGCTATAACCACCCGACTGCCAGTCCGATTGACTTGAAAGTTGGTATGCAGTGTCTTGGTCCAAGGTACCACGCATGTCTATAAAGGAAATTGGCGTAGCTCAAAAAACATGGCCGCCATTGGCCAATGAAATGTGAGCACTTATTAGACAAGGTTAACAGAGGCCGATCGGAACAAAAGTTGGCGAGCATGTTTGACTCAGGGTCCTAGAGGTCTGTAATAATTTTTTAAGAATTTGGCCACTAGTAGGCGCCAATTAGTTTTATGGCTCTTTAATCACGTGATGTTTCACATATTCCCACAATATTGATATAATTTGATAGATCTCCTCATACTGAACAACTTTGTCTCTAGAAACATTGCTGTCAATCAAATCGTTCATTAAATATTCGTGATTATGTTAAAAACCTACTTTTGCAAATAAGTCCCTGTTTTTTTGCCCGATCGGAACCAAACCAGTCTAGGACAATTCTCTGGACTCTCTAGATCAATAATTATCAAAAAAAAGTTTAACTTTTGCATTTGGATGGCTATAACAGGGTCATTTCGAAAAGAGGCGTGGCAAAAAACACTCTAAAGCCTATAAATTCTAAGGGAAAGCTCAAAACTTCACGAAAATTGGTGGCCATATGTGACATTAGATCCTTAACAAGCATTAAACGTTTTATAGAGATCGGACCATAGGTGGCGCTATAACTGTTAAAAACCTTTTAAAACCATGTTTCCTATGGTGAATTGCCTGTAAATTGAATTTTCCATCTATTATTTCAGCGTTTAAAATCTTGCTAAATAAAACTTAATGTCTTTTGATGCTTGTGTGCTTAAAGGCCTTAAAGGCTTGAACCCCGCTAAATGCTGCTTGCAGCTTTAATTATTATTATTATTATTATTCTCCGCTAAAACGCATCATGCAGCCCAAACCGTAGAAGCTGGAGCTTTGAAACTTTGTCAGATGGTAGTACAAAAATCGAGGAGAGGTTATCAAATTATGAGCCAGATTGGCCTATAGGTGGCGCTATAGCAATCAATTGCGCAAAACTGCTCATAACTCCTAAACCGTATGTCGTAGACTCAAGTGTCTTATATCATTGGAAAGCTGAATACCTGACGTAAAAAATGTATATCTCCGATTTCATTTCCGCCATTATAGATTTTCCGCCATTTTGAATTTTGTCAGAAAACTACTTTTGCGAACTAGTCCCTGGATTTTTGCCCGATCGGAACCAAACCAGTGCAGAAATGTTCTCTGGAGTCTGAATATCAATAATTATTGAAAAAAAGTTGAAATTTCTATTCACGATCGCTAAGGGGCGGAAAACGAACGTTGTGGGAGGAGCCTATTTTACTAAAATGACTATAACTCAAGAACAAAATGAGATATCTTTACCAAACTTTGTTCACATGTGTATGGACTGAGTCTTGGGTCACGATAAAAGAATCGCGACGATTGAACACTTGGTGGCGCTATAACACGAAAAAAACATGAAAATGGCTATAACGACCCGACCGCTAGTCCGATTGACTTGAAAATTGGTATGCAGTGTCTTGGTCCAAGGTACCATGTATGTCTATGAGGACATTGGCGTATCTCAAAAAACATGGCTGCTATTGGCCAATGAAGTTTGAGCACCTCTAAGACAAGGTTAACGGAGGCTGATCGGAATGAAACTCGGTGGGCATGTTTGACTCATGGACTTAGAGGTCTGTAAAAATTTTGAAAGAAATCGGCCACTAGTTGGCGCCAACGAGTTTTTTGGCTCTGTAATCACGTGGTGTTGCACACATCAACCAAATATACACATCATATGATAGGGCTCCTCATACTGAACAACTTTTCCTCTAAAAGCATTGCTGTCAATCAAATCGTTCATTAAATATTTGCGATTATGTTTAAAACCTACTTTTGCGAACTAGTCTCTGGATTTTTGTCTGATCGGAAACAAACCAGTCTAGGACAATTCTCTGGACTCTCTAGATCAATAATTATCAAAAAAAAGTTGAACTTTTGCATTTGAATGCCTATAACAGGGTCATTTAGAAGTGGGGCGTAGCAAAATACACTCAAAAGCATATAAATCCTAAAGGAAAACTCAAAACTTCACGAAAATTATTATGTATATGTAACATAACATGCTGAAAAAGCATGCAAAGTTTCATGGAGATCGGACCATAGGTGGCGCTATAACTGTTAAAAAGCTTTGAAAACCATGTATTCCTATGGTGAAATGCCTGTATTGGCTGTAAATGGTATTCTCCATCTCTGTAATCAGGTGGGGTTAAAAACATCCACATAATATGCATAAATTATGATAGATCTCCTCATACTGAACAACTTTGCCTCAAGAACCAATACTGTCAATCAAATCGTTATTTAAACATTCACAATTATGTTAATAACCTACTTTTGCAAACTAGTCATAGATTTTTCAACCTGATCAGAACCAACCCAGGGCAGTACAATTCTCTGGACTCTTTAGAGCAATAATTATTTTTAAAAAAAGTTAAACTTTTGCATCTGAATGGCTATAACTGGGTTATTTCAAGATGTGGCCTTGACCAAGTGTCCCCAAATGCCTATATCTATTCAATGAATGCTCAGATATTCTTAAAAAAAAGTCAGAACATGTGTACTATGCCTCTAAACAAGCATGAAAATTTTCAGACAGATAGGACCATATTTGCCTCTATAACAGTTAAAAAGCTGAAAATTATGAAAATAATGGTATATTAAGCCAATAAGTGGTCGTTTGCTGCCCCCCGCTGTTCATTTTATTGTACTACACTCTAATATTGATATACAAGTCATTTTCAGCTTTAAATAAATCACTATTTTAATATTTGCTATCACATTTAGTTAAAATTAATCTATTAAGTATTACTATTGACAATTGTCACATTGAGAAATGTGAATCTTGAAGGAGACTTGCAGGAAACATTTTGTTTACTGCAACATCATAAAGTTCAAATGTCTGTAACTACAACAAAATGTGTGTGTGTAGTCCTATGTTTCTGAATACATTTTTAAAAATCTGATTAATAGTTACAAAGAGCTATGTGAAATGATTATAGACCATAGCATTAAAAAAGTGTGTGTGTGTCTGGCCTTGACCAAGTGTCCCCAAATGCCTATATCTATTCAATGAATGCTCAGATATTCTTAAAAACAAGTCAGAACATGTGTAATATGCCTCCAAACAAGCATGACAATTTTCAGACAGATAGGACAATATTTGCCTCTATAACAGTTAAAAAGGTGAAAATGACAGAGTTCATATGAAAATAATGACCAATATGTGGTCTTTTGCTGCCCCCCGCTGTTCATTTTATTGTACTACACTCTAATATTGATCTATGGTTATAGATACATGGTTAATCATAGTAAATAATACTAGAACGTGGTGCATTTCACAAAAAAATGTGACATGCTCATAGACCATTAAAAGATATTTTCACAATAACATATCTCAAAAATATTGTGTGTGTGTGTGTGTGTGTGTGTGTGTGTGTAACCATGCATAATGGAACAACTGGTTTGAAGCCTGTTTCAGAGCCTATTTTACTAAAAGGGCTATAACTCAGGAACGAAATGAGATATCTTCACCAAACTTGGTACACTTGTGTATGGGATGAGTCTTTGGTCAAGGTAAAAAGAATTGTGAGGATTGAACACTTGGTGGCGCTATAACATAAAAAAACATGAAAAGGGCTATAACCACCCGACTGCCAGTCCGATTGACTTGAAAGTTGGTATGCAGTGTCTTGGTCCAAGGTACCACGCATGTCTATAAAGGAAATTGGCGTAGCTCAAAAAACATGGCCGCCATTGGCCAATGAAATGTGAGCACTTATTAGACAAGGTTAACAGAGGCCGATCGGAACAAAAGTTGGCGAGCATGTTTGACTCAGGGTCCTAGAGGTCTGTAATAATTTTTTAAGAATTTGGCCACTAGTAGGCGCCAATTAGTTTTATGGCTCTGTAATCACGTGATGTTTCACATATTCTCACAATATTGATATAATTTGATAGATCTCCTCATACTGAACAACTTTGTCTCTAGAAGCATTGCTGTCAATCAAATCGTTCATTAAATATTTGTGATTATGTTAAAAACCTACTTTTGCAAATAAGTCCCTGTTTTTTTGCCCGATCGGAACCAAACCAGTCTAGGACAATTCTCTGGACTCTCTAGATCAATAATTATCAAAAAAAGTTTAACTTTTGCATTTGGATGGCTATAACAGGGTCATTTCGAAAAGAGGCGTGGCAAAAAACCCTCAAAAGCCTATAAATTCTAAGGGAAAGCTCAAAACTTCACGAAAATTGGTGGCCATGTGTGAGATTAGATCCTTAACAAGCATTAAACGTTTTATAGAGATCGGACCATAGGTGGCGCTATAACTGTTAAAAACCTTTTAAAACCATGTTTCCTATGGTGAATTGCCTGTAAATTGAATTTTCCATCTATTATTTCAGCGTTTAAAATCTTGCTAAATAAAACTTAATGTCTTTTGATGCTTGTGTGCTTAAAGGCCTTAAAGGCTTGAACCCCGCTAAATGCTGCTTGCAGCTTTAATTATTATTATTATTATTATTCAGACCTAAAACGCATCGTGCAGACCAAACTGTAAGGGCTAGAGACTTGAAACTTGGCCAATAGGTAGTACAAAAATCGAGGAGAGGTTATCAAATTATGACCCCGATTGGCCCATAGGTGGCGCTATAGCAATCAATTGCGCAAAACTGCTCATAACTCCTAAACCGTATGTCGTAGACTCAAGTGTCTTATATCATTGGAAAGCTGAATACTTGACATAAAAAACGTATATCTCCGATTTCATTTCCGGTATGCAAATTTTTCCGCCATTTTGAATTTTGTCAAAAAACTACTTTTGCAAACTAGTCCTAGGTTTTTTGTCCGATCAGAACCAAACCAGTGCCAAAATGTTCTCTGGAGTCTGTCTATTAATAATCATTGAAAAAAAGTCATAATTTGGATTCACGGTTGTTAGGGGGCTTAAAATTGATGTTCAGGGCGGAGCCTATTTTACTAAAAAGGCTATAACTCTAGATCAAAATAAGATATCTTCACCAAATTTGGTACACATATGTATGGGCTCAGTCTTTGGTCACGATAAAACAATCGCGACGATTGGCCACTTGGTGGCGCTATAACATGAAAATAACATGAAAAAGGCTATGACCACCTGACCATTAGTCCAATTGACTTGAAAATTGGTATGCAGTGTCTTGGTCCAAGGTAGCATATATGTCTATGAGGAAATTGGCGTATCTCAAAAAACATGGCCGCCACAGCCAATTAAATTTGAGCACCTATTAGACAAGGTTAACAGAGGCCGATCGGAACGAAACTCGATGGGCATGTTTGACTCATGGTCTTAGAGGTCTGTAAGAATTTTGAAAGAAATCGGCCACTAGTTGGCGCTAACGAGTTTTGAGGCTCTGTAATCACGTGGTGATGTACACATCCCCGAAATATGCATATCATTTGATAGATCTCCTCATACTGAACAACTTTGCCTCATGAACTATTGCTGTCAATCAAATCGTTCATTAAATATTTGTGATTATGTTTAAAACCTACTTTTGCGAACTAGTCCCTGGATTTTTGCCCGATCAAAATCAAACCAGTCTAGGACAATTCTCTGGACTCTATAGATCAATAATTATTGAAAAAAAGTTGAACTTTTGCATTTGGATGGCTATAACAGGGTCATTTAGAAGAGGGGCGTAGCAAAATACACTCAAAAGCCTATAAATCCTAAAGGAAAACTCAAAACTTCACGAAAATTGTTATGTATATGTGACATAACATGCTGAAGAAGCATGCAAAGTTTCATGGAGATCGGACCATAGGTGGCGCTATAACTGTTAAAAAGCTTTGAAAACCATGTATTCCCTATGGTGAATTGCATGTATTGGCTGTAAATGGTATTTTCCATCTCTGTAATCTGATGGGGTAAAAAACATCCACATAATATGCAGAAATTATGGTAGATCTCCTCATACTGAACAACTTTGCCTCAAGAACCAATACTGTCAATCAAATTGTTATTTATTTATTTATTTATTCACAATTATGTTAAAAACGTATTACCTAAAATTGCCACCAGATGGCAGCAGAAGACCACTCATTGGTTCATTCTGCTTACTAAGCATATTTAAACTTTATAAAATCATTATAATAAATGTTGCAAATGACATTTTGTCAATGTTTATCAATTAATTTGTTCATTTGATTAATGTTTTTACAATAATTATTAAATTACAATTAAAATAATGCCTGAAAATATGTTTTAAAGGGGAAAACCTGGAATAAGCTATTTGTTACCCATCATTTATTTCAAATATCTATATCTCCAACAAAATGTGCATGTTAAGCACGTTTGAAGACATTAACTTGGAAAATGTGCCCATTAAATGAAAAACAGACATTTAAAATGAAAATGAGCCAATGAGTGGTTCTCTGCTGCCACCTGCTGGGCTTAAATGGTCATTTTGTCATACTATTTACTTATCATGTTCTATAATTCCTATTTAGACATTATAAAGTCACTATTACAATATTTACAATTACATTTTGTCAAATTAATTTATTTCAAATATATTATGGCGTATTACCTAAAATTGCCACCAGATGGCAGCAGAAGACCACTCATTGGCTTATCCTCTAAACTAATATTGTTCAATCATATTTAAACTGTGATCGTGTAGACCAAAGCGTAAATGCTAGAAACTTGAAACTTTATCAGATGGTAGTACAAAAAGTGAGGCTAATGTTGTCAGAGTATGAACCCGATTGGCCAATAGGTGGCGCTACAGCAATCAAAAGCGCGAAATGGCTCATAACTCCTAAACCGTATGTTGTAGACTCAAGTGTCTTATATCATTGGAAAGGTGAGTTCATGACGAACAAAACATATATCTCAGATTTCATTTCCGCCATGATAGATTTTCCGCCATTTTGAATTTTGTCAAAAAACTACTTTTGCAAACTAGTCCTAGGTTTTTTGCCGGATCGGAACCAAACCAGTGTCAAAATGTTCTCTGGAGTCAGATTATCAATAATTATCAAAAAAAGTCGTAATTTATATTCACGGTTGTTAAGGAGCATAAAAATAATCGTTCAGGGGGGAGCCTATTTACTAAAAGGGCTATAACTCAGGAACAAAATGAGATATCTTCACCAAACTTGGTACACATGTGTATAGGCTGAGTCTTTGGTCACGATAAAAAAATCGCGACGATTTAACACTTGGTGGCACAATAACGTGAAAAAACATCAAAATGGCTTTAACCACCTGACCGCTAGTCCGATTGACTTGAAAATTGGTATGCAGTGTCTTGGTCCAAGGTACCAAGTATGTCTATGAGGACATTGGCGTATCTTAAAAAACATGGCTGCCACAGCCAATTCAATTTGAGCACCTATTAGACAAGTCTCATGGCCCTAGAGGTCTGTAAGAATTTTGAAAGAAATCGGCCACTAGTTGGCGCTAATGAGTTTTATGGCTCTGTAATCACATGGTGTTGCACACATCCACGAAATATGCATATCATTTGATATATTCTAAGGGAAAACTCAAAACTTCACGAAAATTGGTGGGCATATGTGTCATTAGATCCTTAACAAGCTTGCAAAGTTTTATAGAGCTCGGACCATAGGTGGTGCTATAACTGTTAAAAACCTTTTAAAACCAAATGTTTCCTATGGTAAATTGCCTATATTGCCTGAAAATTGACTTTTCCATCTATTTTTTCAGTGTTTAAAATCTTGCTAAATAAAACTAAATGTCTTTTGATGCTTGTGTGCTTAAAGGCCTTAAAGGCTTGAACCCCGCTAAATGCTGCTTGCAGCTTTAATTATTATTATTATTCTCCGCTAAAACGCATCGTGCAGCCCAAACCGTAAGGGCTGGAACTTTGAAACTTTGTCAGATGATAGTACACAAATCGAGGAGAGGTTATCAAATTATGAGCCAGATTGGCCTATAGGTGGCGCTATAGCAATCAATTGCGCGAAACTGCTCATAACTCCTAAACCGTATGTCGTAGACTCAAGTGTCTTATATCATTGGAAAGGTGAGTCCATGACGAACAAAACGTATATCTCCGATTTCATTTCCGCCATGATAGATTTTCCGCCATTTTGAATTTTGTCAAAAAACTACTTTTGCGAACTAGTCCTAGGTTTTTTGCCTGATCGGAACCAAACCAGTGCAGAAATGTTCTCTGGAGTCTGAATATCAATAATTATCGAAAAAAAGTTGAAATTTCTATTCACGGTTGCTAAGGGGCGGAAAACGAATGTTGTGGGAGGAGCCCATTTTACTAAAATGGCTATAACTCAAGAACAAAATGAGATATCTTCACCAAACTTGGTACACATGTGTATAGTCTCAGTTTTTGGTCACGATAAAAAAAACGCGATGATTGAACACTTGGTGGCGCTATAACACGAAAAAAACATGAAAATGGCTATAACCACCCGACCGCTAGTCCGATTGACTTGAAAATTGGTATGCAGTGTCTTGGTCCAAGGTACCATGTATGTCTATGAGGACATTGGCGTATCTCAAAAAACATGGCCGCCAAGGCCAATTAAATTTGAGCACCTATTAGACAAGGTTAACGGAGGCCGATCAGAACGAAACTCGATGGGTATGTTTGACTTATGGCCCTAGAGGTCTATAAGAATTTTGAAAGAAATCGGCCACTAGTTGGCGCTAACAAGTTTTATGGCACTGTAATCACGTGGTGTTTAACACATCCACGAAATATGCATATCGTTTGATAGACCTCCTCATATTGAACAACTTTGCCTCTGGAACCATTGCTGTCAATCCAATTGTTCATTAAATATTTGCAATTATGTTAAAAACCTACTTTTTCGAACTAGTCCCTGGTTTTTTGCCCGATCAGAACCAAACCAGTCTAGGACAATTCTTTGGACTCTCTAGATCAATAATTATCAAAAAAAGTCCAACTTTTGCATTTAGATGGCTATAACAGTGTCATTTAGAAGAGGGATGTAGCAAAATACACTCAATAGCCTTTAAATCTTAATGGAAAACTCAAAACGTCACTAAAATTGTTATGTATATGCGACATAACATGCTGAAGAAGTGTGCAAAGTTTCATGGAGATTGGACCATAGGTGGCGCTATAACTGTTAAAAAGCTTTGAAAACCATGTATTCCCTATGATGAATTGCCTGTATTGGCTGTAAATGGTATTTTCCATCTCTGTAATCAGGTGGGGTTAAAAACATCCACATAATATGCATATATTATGATAGATCTCCTCATGCTAAACAACTTTGCCTCAAGAACCAATACTGTCAATCAAATCGTTCATTAAATATTAACGATTATGTTAAAAACCTCTTTTTGCAAACTAGTAATAGATTTTTCGACCTGATCAGAACCAAACCAGTGCAGTACAATTCTCTGGACTCTTTAGAGCAATAATTATAAAAAAAAGTTAAACTTTTGCATCTGAATGGTTATAACAGGGTAATTTCAAGATGTGGCCTTGACCAAGTGTCTCCAAATGCCTATATCTATTCAATGAATGCTCATATCTACTTAAAAATAAGTCAGTACATGTATCCTATGCCTCTTAACAAGCATGAAAAATTTCAGACAGATCGGACAATATTTGCCTCTATAACAGTTAAAAAGGTGAAAATTACAGAGTTCATATCAAAATAATGGTATATTAAGCCAATAAGTGGTCGTTTGCTGCCCCCCGCTGTTCATTTTATTGTACTACACACAAAATAATTGATCTCTAAGTCATATTTAACTGCTCATAACTCCTAAACCGTATGTCGTAGACTCAAGTGTCTTGTATCATTAGAAAGGTGAGTCCATGATGAACAAAACTAATATGTTAAACGAATGTTGTGGGAGGAGCCTATTTTACTAAAATGGCTATAACTCAAGAACAAAATGAGATATCTTAACCAAACTTGGTACACATGTGTATGGGCTTAGTCTTGGTTATAATAAGCCAATAAGTGGTCGTTTGCTGCCCCCCGCTGTTCATTTTATTGTACTACACACAAAAAAATTGATCTATAAGTCATATTTAGACTTAAAAAAAATCACTATTTAAACATTTACATCACATGTAGTCAAAATTAATCTATTAAGTATTACTACTGACAATTGTGTCACATTGAGAAATGTGAATCTTGAAGGAGACTTGCAGGAATTTTGTTATGTTTACTGCAACATCATATAGTTATAATGTCTGTATCTACAACATAATTTGTGTGTAGTCCAATGTTTCTGAATACACTTTTAATAATCTGATTAATAGTTACAAAGATCTATGTGAAATGATTATAGACCATAGCATTAAAAAAGTGTGTGTGTGTGTGTGTGTGTGTGTGTGTGTGTGTGTGTGTGTGTGTGTGTGTGTGTGTGTGTGTGTGTGTGTGTGTGTGTGTGTGTGTGTGTGTGTGTGTGTGTGTGTGTGTGTGTGTGTGTGTGTAAGCATGCATAATGGAACAACTGGTTTGAAGCCTGTTTCAGAGCCTATTTTACTAAAAGGGCTATAACTCAAGAACGAAATGAGATATCTTCACCAAACTTTGTACACATGTGCATGGGCTCAGTCTTTGGTCACAGTAAAAATAATTGTGAGGATTGAACACTTGGTGGCGCTATAACATGAAGGAAACATGAAAAGGGCTATAACCACCCGACTGCTAGTCCGATTGACTTGAAAGTTGGTATGCAGTGTCTTGGTCCAAGGTACCATGCATTTCTATGAGGAATATGGTGTAACTCAAAAAACATGGCCGCTATTGGCCAATGAAATTTGAGAACCTATTAGACAAGGTTAACGGAGGCCGATCGGAACAAAACTTGATGGGCATGTTTGACTCATGGCCCTAGAGGTCTATAAGAATTTAAAGAAATTGGCCACTAGCAGGCGCTAACGAGTTTTATGGCTCTGTAATCACGTCATGTTTCACATATTCCCACAATATTGATATCATTTGATAGGTCTCCTCATACTAAACAACTTTGCCTCTAGAATCATTGCTGTCAATCAAATCGTTCATTAAATATTCACCATTATGTTAAAAACCTAATTTTGCAAACTAGTCCCTGTTTTTTTGCCCGATTGGAACCAAACCAGTCTAGGACAATTCTCTGGACTCTCTAGATCAATAATTATCAAAAGAAAGTTGAACTTTTGCATTTGGATGGCTATAACAGGGTCATTTAGAAAAGAGACGTGGCAAAATACACTCAAAAGCCTATAAATTCTAAGGGACAACTCAAAACTTCACGAAAATTGGTGGGCATGTGTGACATTAGATCCTTAACAAGCATGCAAAGCTTTACAGAGATCGGACCATAGGTGGCGCTATAACTGTTAAAAACCAAATGTTTCCTATGGTAAATTGCCTGTAATTTAAGTTTTCCATCTATTATTTCAGTGTTTAAAATCTTGCTAAATAAAACCTAATGTCTTTTGATGCTTGTGTGCTTAAAGGCCTTAAAGGCTTGAACCCCGCTAAATGCTGCTTGCAGCTTTAATTATTATTATTAGGGGTTCAAGCACGAAGTGCTGAAACCCTATTGTAATTGTATTGATTTTTATTATTAGGGGTTCAAGCACGAAGTGCTGAAACCCTATTGTAATTGTATTGATTTTTATTATTAGGGGTTCAAGCACGAAGTGCTGAAACCCTATTGTAATTAGGGGTTCAAGCACGAAGTGCTGAACACCTATTGTATTTGTGCTGATTTTTATTATTATTATTATTATTATTATTATTATTATTATTCAGACCTAAAACGCATCGTGCAGACCAAACCGTAAGGGCTAGAGACTTGAAACTTGGCCAATAGGTAGTACAAAAATCGAGGAGAGGTTATCAAATTATGACCCCGATTGGCCTATAGGTGGCGCTATAGCAATCAATTGCGCGAAACTGCTCACAACTCCTAAACCGTATGTTGTAGACTCAAGTGTCTTATATCATTGGAAAGCTGAAAACCTGACTTAAATAATGTATATCTCCGATTTCATTTCCGTTATGCAAATTTTTCCGCCATTTTGAATTTTGTTGAAAAACTACTTTTACGAACTAGTCCCTGGATTTTAGTCCGATCGGAACCAAACCAGTGGCAAAATGTTCTCTGGAGTCTGAATATTAATAATCATTGAAAAAAAGTCATAATTTGGATTCAAGGTCATTAGGGGGCTTAAAATTGACGTTCAGGGCGGAGCCTATTTTACTAAAAAGGCTATAACTCTAGATCAAAATAAGATATCTTCACCAAATTTGGTACACATATGTAAGGGCTCAGTCTTTGGTCACGATAAAACAATCGCGTCGATTGGCCACTTGGTGGCGCTATAACATGAAAATAACATGAAAAAGGCTATGACCACCTGACCATTAGTCCAATTGACTTGAAAATTGGTATGCAGTGTCTTGGTCCAAGGTAGCATATATGTCAATGAGGAAATTGGCGTATCTCAAAAAACATGGCCGCCACAGCCAATTAAATTTGAGCACCTATTAGACAAGGTTAACGGAGGCCGATCGGAACGAAACTCGATGGGCATGTTTGACTCATGATCCTAGAGGTCTGTAAGAATTTTGAAAGAAATCGGCCACTAGTTGGCGCTAACGAGTTTTGAGGCTCTGTAATCACGTGGTGTTGCACACATCCACAAAATATGCATATCATTTGATAGATCTCCTCATGTTGAACAACTTTGCCTCTAGAACTATTGCTGTCAATCAAATCGTTCATTAAATATTTGTGATTATGTTTAAAACCTACTTTTGCGAACTAGTCCCTGGATTTTTGCCCGATCAGAACCAAACCAGTGTAGGACAATTCTCTGGACTCTCTTCATCAATAATTATCGAAAAAAAGTTGAACTTTTGCATTTGGATGGCTATAAAATGGGGCATTTAGAAGAGGGGCGTAGCAAAATACACTCAAAAGCCTATAAATCCTAAAGGAAAACTCAAAACTTCACGAAAATTGTTATGTATATGTGACATAACATGCTGAAGAAGCATGCAAAGTTTCATGGAGATCGGACCATAGGTGGCGCTATAACTGTTAAAAAGCTTTGAAAACCATGTATTCCCAATGGTGAATTGCCTGTATTGGCTGTAAATGGTATTTTCCATCTCTGTAATCAGGTGGGGTAAAGAACATCCACATAATGTGCAGAAATTATGATAGATCTCCTCATACTGAACAACTTTGCCTCAAGAACCAATACTGTCAATCAAATTGTTATTTATTTATTTATTCACAATTATGTTAAAAACGTATTACCTAAAATTGCCACCAGATGGCAGCAGAAGACCACTCATTGGTTCATTCTGCTTACTAAGCATATTTAAACTTTATAAAATCATTATAATAAATGTTGCAAATGACATTTTGTCAATGTTTATCAATTAATTTGTTCATTTGATTAATGTTTTTACAATAATTATTAAATTACAATTAAAATAATGCCTGAAAATATGTTTTAAAGGGGAAAACCTGGAATAAGTTATTTGTTACCCATCATGTATTTCAAATATCTATATCTCCAACAAAATGTGCATGTGAGTTAAGCACGTTTGAAGACATTAACTTGGAAAATGTGCCCATTAAATGAAAATCAGACATTTAAAATGAAAATGAGCCAATGAGTGGTTCTCTGCTGCCACCTGCTGGGCTTAAATGGTCATTTTGTCATACTATTTACTTATCATGTTCTATAATTCCTATTTAGACATTATAAAGTCACTATTACAATATTTACAATCACATTTTGTCAAATTAATTTATTTCAAATATATTATGGCGTATTACCTAAAATTGCCACCAGATGGCAGCAGAAGACCACTCATTGGCTTATCCTCTAAACTAATATTGTTCAATCATATATAAACTGTGATCGTGCAGACCAAAGCGTAAATGCTAGAGACTTGAAACTTTATCAGATGGTAGTACAAAAATTGAGGCTAATGTTGTCAGAGTATGAACCCGATTGGCCAATAGGTGGCGCTACAGCAATCAAAAGTGTGAAATGGCTCATAACTCCTAAACCCTATGTTGTAGACTCAAGTGTCTTATATCATTGGAAAGGTGAGTCCATGACGAACAAAATGTATATCTCCGATTTCATTTCCGCCATGATAGATTTCCGCCATTTTGCATTTTGTCAAAAAACTACTTTTGCAAACTAGTCCTACGTTTTTTGCCGGATCGGAACCAAACCAGTGTCAAAATGTTCTCTGGAGTCAGATTATCAATAATTATCAAAAAAAGTCGAAATCTATATTCACGGTTGTTAAGGAGCATTAAAAAATTGTTCAGGGGGGAGCCTATTTACTAAAAGGGCTATAACTCAGGAACAAAATGAGATATCTTCACCAAACTTGGTACACATGTGTATAGGCTGAGTCTTTGGTCACGATAAAAAAATCGCGACGATTTAACACTTGGTGGCACAATAACGTGAAAAAACATCAAAATGGCTTTAACCACCTGACCGCTAGTCCGATTGACTTGAAAATTGGTATGCAGTGTCTTGGTCCAAGGTACCAAGTATGTATATGAGGACATTGGCGTATCTTAAAAAACATGGCTGCCACAGCCAATTAAATTTGAGCACATATTAGACAAGTCTCATGGCCCTAGAGGTCTGTAAGAATTTTGAAATAAATCGGCCACTAGTTGGCGCTAATTAGTTTTATGGCTCTGTAATCACGTGGTGTTGCACACATCCACGAAATATGCATATCATTTGATATATTCTAAGGGAAAACTCAAAACTTCACGAAAATTGGTGGGCATATGTGACATTAGATCCTTAACAAGCTTGCAAAGTTTTATAGAGCTCGGACCATAGGTGGCGCTATAACTGTTAAAAACCTTTTAAAACCAAATGTTTCCAATGGTAAATTGCCTATATTGCCTGAAAATTGACTTTTCCATCTATTTTTTCAGTGTTCAAAATCTTGCTAAATAAAACTAAATGTCTTTTGATGCTTGTGTGCTTAAAGGCCTTAAAGGCTTGAACCCCGCTAAATGCTGCTTGCAGCTTTAATTGTATTGATTTTTATTATTATTATTATTATTATTATTATTCTCCGCTAAAACGCATCGTGCAGCCCAAACCGTAAGGGCTGGAGCGTTGAAACTTTGTCAGATGGTAGTACAAAAATCGAGGAGAGGTTATCAAATTATGAGCCAGATTGGCCAATAGGTGGCGCTATAGCAATCAATTGCGCGAAACTGCTCATAACTCCTAAACCGTAAGTCGTAGACTCAAGTGTCTTATATCATTGGAAAGGTGAGTCTATGACAAACAAAACGTATATCTCCGATTTCATTTCCGCCATGATGGATTTTCCGCCATTTTGAATTTTGTTGAAAAACTACTTTTGCGAACTAGTCCCTGGATTTTAGACCGATCGGAACCAAACCAGTGCAGAAATGTTCTCTGGAGTCTGAATATCAATAATTATCGAAAAAAAGTTGAAATTTCGATTCACGATTGCTAAGGGGCGGAAAACGAATGTTGTGGGAGGAGCCTATTTTACTAAAATGGTTATAACTCAAGAACAAAATGAGATATATTTACCAAACTTGGTACACATGTGTAGGGGCTGAGTCTTTGGTCACGATAAAAAAATCCCGACGATTGAACACTTGGTGGCGCTATAACATGAAAAAAACATGAAATTGGCTATAACCACCCGACCGCTAGTCCGATTGACTTGAAAATTGGTATGCAGTGTCTTGGTCCAAGGTACCATGTATGTCTATGAGGACATTGGCGTATGTCAAAAAACATGGCCACCACAGACAATTAAATTTGAGCACCTATTAGACAAGGTTAACGGAGGCCGATCGGAACGAAACTCTGTGGGCATGTTTAACTCATGGCCCTAGAGGTCTGTAAGAAGTTTGAAAAAAATCGGCCACTAGTTGGCGCTAACGAGTTTTACGGCTCTGTAATCACGTGGTGTTGCATACATCCATGAAATATGCATATAATTTGATAGAACTCCTCATACCAAACAACTTTGCCTCTGGAACTATTGCTGTCAATTAATATGTTCATTAAATATTTGCGTTTATGTTCAAAACCTACTTTTGCAAACTAGTCCCTGGATTTTTGCCCGATTGGAACCAAACTAGTCTAGGATAATTCTCTGGACTCTCTAGATCAATAATTATCGAAAAAAAAGTTTAACTTTTGCATTTAAATGGCTATAACAGGGTAATTTAGAAAAGCGGCATGGCAAAATACACTCAAAAGCCTATAAATTCTAAGGGAAAACTCAAAACTTCACGAAAATTGTTATGCATATGTGAGATCACATCTTTAACAAGCATGCAAAGTTTTATGGAAATCAGACCATAGGTGGCGCTATAACTGTTTAAAACCTTTTAAAACCACGTATTTCCTATTGGAAATTGCCTGTATTGACTGTAAATGGTATTTTCCATCTATTATTTCAGTGTTTAAAATCTTGCTAAATAAAACTTAATGTCTTTTGATGCTTGTGTGCTTAAAGGCCTTAAAGGCTTGAACCCCGCTAAATGCTGCTTGCAGCTTTAATTATTATTATTATTATTATTATTCTCCGCTAAAACGCATCATGCAGCCCAAACCGTAGAAGCTGGAGCTTTGAAACTTTGTCAGATGGTAGTACAAAAATCGAGGAGAGGTTATCAAATTATGAGCCAGATTGGCCTATAGGTGGCGCTATAGCAATCAATTGCGCAAAACTGCTCATAACTCCTAAACCGTATGTCGTAGACTCAAGTGTCTTATATCATTGGAAAGCTGAATACCTGACGTAAAAAATGTATATCTCCGATTTCATTTCCGCCATTATAGATTTTCCGCCATTTTGAATTTTGTCAAAAAACTACTTTTGCGAACTAGTCCCTGGATTTTTGCCCGATCGGAACCAAACCAGTGCAGAAATGTTCTCTGGAGTCTGAATATCAATAATTATTGAAAAAAAGTTGAAATTTCTATTCACGATCGCTAAGGTGCGGAAAACGAACGTTGTGGGAGGAGCCTATTTTACTAAAATGACTATAACTCAAGAACAAAATGAGATATCTTTACCAAACTTTGTTCACATGTGTATGGACTGAGTCTTGGGTCACGATAAAAGAATCGCGACGATTGAACACTTGGTGGCGCTATAACACGAAAAAAACATGAAAATGGCTATAACGACCCGACCGCTAGTCCGATTGACTTGAAAATTGGTATGCAGTGTCTTGGTCCAAGGTACCATGTATGTCTATGAGGACATTGGCGTATCTCAAAAAACATGGCTGCTATTGGCCAATGAAGTTTGAGCACCTCTAAGACAAGGTTAACGGAGGCTGATCGGAATGAAACTCGGTGGGCATGTTTGACTCATGGACTTAGAGGTCTGTAAAAATTTTGAAAGAAATCGGCCACTAGTTGGCGCTAACGAGTTTTTTGGCTCTGTAATCACGTGGTGTTGCACACATCAACCAAATATACACATCATATGATAGGGCTCCTCATACTGAACAACTTTTCCTCTAAAAGCATTGCTGTCAATCAAATCGTTCATTAAATATTTGCGATTATGTTTAAAACCTACTTTTGCGAACTAGTCTCTGGATTTTTGTCTGATCGGAAACAAACCAGTCTAGGACAATTCTCTGGACTCTCTAGATCAATAATTATCAAAAAAAAGTTGAACTTTTGCATTTGAATGCCTATAACAGGGTCATTTAGAAGAGGGGCGTAGCAAAATACACTCAAAAGCATATAAATCCTAAAGGAAAACTCAAAACTTCACGAAAATTATTATGTATATGTAACATAACATGCTGAAAAAGCATGCAAAGTTTCATGGAGATCGGACCATAGGTGGCGCTATAACTGTTAAAAAGCTTTGAAAACCATGTATTCCTATGGTGAAATGCCTGTATTGGCTGTAAATGGTATTCTCCATCTCTGTAATCAGGTGGGGTTAAAAACATCCACATAATATGCATAAATTATGATAGATCTCCTCATACTGAACAACTTTGCCTCAAGAACCAATACTGTCAATCAAATCGTTATTTAAACATTCACAATTATGTTAATAACCTACTTTTGCAAACTAGTCATAGATTTTTCAACCTGATCAGAACCAACCCAGGGCAGTACAATTCTCTGGACTCTTTAGAGCAATAATTATTTTTAAAAAAAGTTAAACTTTTGCATCTGAATGGCTATAACTGGGTTATTTCAAGATGTGGCCTTGACCAAGTGTCCCCAAATGCCTATATCTATTCAATGAATGCTCAGATATTCTTAAAAAAAAGTCAGAACATGTGTACTATGCCTCTAAACAAGCATGAAAATTTTCAGACAGATAGGACCATATTTGCCTCTATAACAGTTAAAAAGCTGAAAATTATGAAAATAATGGTATATTAAGCCAATAAGTGGTCGTTTGCTGCCCCCCGCTGTTCATTTTATTGTACTACACTCTAATATTGATATACAAGTCATTTTCAGCTTTAAATAAATCACTATTTTAATATTTGCTATCACATTTAGTTAAAATTAATCTATTAAGTATTACTATTGACAATTGTCACATTGAGAAATGTGAATCTTGAAGGAGACTTGCAGGAAACATTTTGTTTACTGCAACATCATAAAGTTCAAATGTCTGTAACTACAACAAAATGTGTGTGTGTAGTCCTATGTTTCTGAATACATTTTTAAAAATCTGATTAATAGTTACAAAGAGCTATGTGAAATGATTATAGACCATAGCATTAAAAAAGTGTGTGTGTGTCTGGCCTTGACCAAGTGTCCCCAAATGCCTATATCTATTCAATGAATGCTCAGATATTCTTAAAAACAAGTCAGAACATGTGTAATATGCCTCCAAACAAGCATGACAATTTTCAGACAGATAGGACAATATTTGCCTCTATAACAGTTAAAAAGGTGAAAATGACAGAGTTCATATGAAAATAATGACCAATATGTGGTCTTTTGCTGCCCCCCGCTGTTCATTTTATTGTACTACACTCTAATATTGATCTATGGTTATAGATACATGGTTAATCATAGTAAATAATACTAGAACGTGGTGCATTTCACAAAAAAATGTGACATGCTCATAGACCATTAAAAGATATTTTCACAATAACATATCTCAAAAATATTGTGTGTGTGTGTGTGTGTGTGTGTGTGTGTGTGTAACCATGCATAATGGAACAACTGGTTTGAAGCCTGTTTCAGAGCCTATTTTACTAAAAGGGCTATAACTCAGGAACGAAATGAGATATCTTCACCAAACTTGGTACACTTGTGTATGGGATGAGTCTTTGGTCAAGGTAAAAAGAATTGTGAGGATTGAACACTTGGTGGCGCTATAACATAAAAAAACATGAAAAGGGCTATAACCACCCGACTGCCAGTCCGATTGACTTGAAAGTTGGTATGCAGTGTCTTGGTCCAAGGTACCACGCATGTCTATAAAGGAAATTGGCGTAGCTCAAAAAACATGGCCGCCATTGGCCAATGAAATGTGAGCACTTATTAGACAAGGTTAACAGAGGCCGATCGGAACAAAAGTTGGCGAGCATGTTTGACTCAGGGTCCTAGAGGTCTGTAATAATTTTTTAAGAATTTGGCCACTAGTAGGCGCCAATTAGTTTTATGGCTCTGTAATCACGTGATGTTTCACATATTCTCACAATATTGATATAATTTGATAGATCTCCTCATACTGAACAACTTTGTCTCTAGAAGCATTGCTGTCAATCAAATCGTTCATTAAATATTTGTGATTATGTTAAAAACCTACTTTTGCAAATAAGTCCCTGTTTTTTTGCCCGATCGGAACCAAACCAGTCTAGGACAATTCTCTGGACTCTCTAGATCAATAATTATCAAAAAAAGTTTAACTTTTGCATTTGGATGGCTATAACAGGGTCATTTCGAAAAGAGGCGTGGCAAAAAACCCTCAAAAGCCTATAAATTCTAAGGGAAAGCTCAAAACTTCACGAAAATTGGTGGCCATGTGTGAGATTAGATCCTTAACAAGCATTAAACGTTTTATAGAGATCGGACCATAGGTGGCGCTATAACTGTTAAAAACCTTTTAAAACCATGTTTCCTATGGTGAATTGCCTGTAAATTGAATTTTCCATCTATTATTTCAGCGTTTAAAATCTTGCTAAATAAAACTTAATGTCTTTTGATGCTTGTGTGCTTAAAGGCCTTAAAGGCTTGAACCCCGCTAAATGCTGCTTGCAGCTTTAATTATTATTATTATTATTATTATTCTCCGCTAAAACGCATCATGCAGCCCAAACCGTAGAAGCTGGAGCTTTGAAACTTTGTCAGATGGTAGTACAAAAATCGAGGAGAGGTTATCAAATTATGAGCCAGATTGGCCTATAGGTGGCGCTATAGCAATCAATTGCGCAAAACTGCTCATAACTCCTAAACCGTATGTCGTAGACTCAAGTGTCTTATATCATTGGAAAGCTGAATACCTGACGTAAAAAATGTATATCTCCGATTTCATTTCCGCCATTATAGATTTTCCGCCATTTTGAATTTTGTTAAAAAACTACTTTTGCGAACTAGTCCCTGGATTTTTGCCCGATCGGAACCAAACCAGTGCAGAAATGTTCTCTGGAGTCTGAATATCAATAATTATTGAAAAAAAGTTGAAATTTCTATTCACGATCGCTAAGGGGCGGAAAACGAACGTTGTGGGAGGAGCCTATTTTACTAAAATGACTATAACTCAAGAACAAAATGAGATATCTTTACCAAACTTTGTTCACATGTGTATGGACTGAGTCTTGGGTCACGATAAAAGAATCGCGACGATTGAACACTTGGTGGCGCTATAACACGAAAAAAACATGAAAATGGCTATAACGACCCGACCGCTAGTCCGATTGACTTGAAAATTGGTATGCAGTGTCTTGGTCCAAGGTACCATGTATGTCTATGAGGACATTGGCGTATCTCAAAAAACATGGCTGCTATTGGCCAATGAAGTTTGAGCACCTCTAAGACAAGGTTAACGGAGGCTGATCGGAATGAAACTCGGTGGGCATGTTTGACTCATGGACTTAGAGGTCTGTAAAAATTTTGAAAGAAATCGGCCACTAGTTGGCGCTAACGAGTTTTTTGGCTCTGTAATCACGTGGTGTTGCACACATCAACCAAATATACACATCATATGATAGGGCTCCTCATACTGAACAACTTTTCCTCTAAAAGCATTGCTGTCAATCAAAGCGTTCATTAAATATTTGCGATTATGTTTAAAACCTACTTTTGCGAACTAGTCTCTGGATTTTTGTCTGATCGGAAACAAACCAGTCTAGGACAATTCTCTGGACTCTCTAGATCAATAATTATCAAAAAAAAGTTGAACTTTTGCATTTGAATGCCTATAACAGGGTCATTTAGAAGAGGGGCGTAGCAAAATACACTCAAAAGCATATAAATCCTAAAGGAAAACTCAAAACTTCACGAAAATTATTATGTATATGTAACATAACATGCTGAAAAAGCATGCAAAGTTTCATGGAGATCGGACCATAGGTGGCGCTATAACTGTTAAAAAGCTTTGAAAACCATGTATTCCTATGGTGAAATGCCTGTATTGGCTGTAAATGGTATTCTCCATCTCTGTAATCAGGTGGGGTTAAAAACATCCACATAATATGCATAAATTATGATAGATCTCCTCATACTGAACAACTTTGCCTCAAGAACTAATACTGTCAATCAAATCGTTATTTAAACATTCACAATTATGTTAATAACCTACTTTTGCAAACTAGTCATAGATTTTTCAACCTGATCAGAACCAACCCAGGGCAGTACAATTCTCTGGACTCTTTAGAGCAATAATTATTTTTAAAAAAAGTTAAACTTTTGCATCTGAATGGCTATAACTGGGTTATTTCAAGATGTGGCCTTGACCAAGTGTCCCCAAATGCCTATATCTATTCAATGAATGCTCAGATATTCTTAAAAACAAGTCAGAACATGTGTACTATGCCTCTAAACAAGCATGAAAATTTTCAGACAGATAGGACCATATTTGCCTCTATAACAGTTAAAAAGCTGAAAATTATGAAAATAATGGTATATTAAGCCAATAAGTGGTCGTTTGCTGCCCCCCGCTGTTCATTTTATTGTACTACACTCTAATATTGATATACAAGTCATTTTCAGCTTTAAATAAATCACTATTTTAACATTTGCTATCACATTTAGTTAAAATTAATCTATTAAGTATTACTATTGACAATTGTCACATTGAGAAATGTGAATCTTGAAGGAGACTTGCAGGAAACATTTTGTTTACTGCAACATCATAAAGTTCAAATGTCTGTAACTACAACAAAATGTGTGTGTGTAGTCCTATGTTTCTGAATACATTTTTAAAAATCTGATTAATAGTTACAAAGAGCTATGTGAAATGATTATAGACCATAGCATTAAAAAAGTGTGTGTGTGTCTGGCCTTGACCAAGTGTCCCCAAATGCCTATATCTATTCAATGAATGCTCAAATATTCTTAAAAACAAGTCAGAACATGTGTAATATGCCTCCAAACAAGCATGACAATTTTCAGACAGATAGGACAATATTTGCCTCTATAACAGTTAAAAAGGTGAAAATGACAGAGTTCATATGAAAATAATGACCAATATGTGGTCTTTTGCTGCCCCCCGCTGTTCATTTTATTGTACTACACTCTAATATTGATCTATGGTTATAGATACATGGTTAATCATAGTAAATAATACTAGAACGTGGTGCATTTCACAAAAAAATGTGACATGCTCATAGACCATTAAAAGATATTTTCACAATAACATATCTCAAAAACATTGTGTGTGTGTGTGTGTGTGTGTGTGTGTGTGTGTGTGTGTGTGTGTAACCATGCATAATGGAACAACTGGTTTGAAGCCTGTTACAGAGCCTATTTTACTAAAAGGGCTATAACTCAGGAACGAAATGAGATATCTTCACCAAACTTGGTACACTTGTGTATGGGATGAGTCTTTGGTCAAGGTAAAAAGAATTGTGAGGATTGAACACTTGGTGGCGCTATAACATAAAAAAACATGAAAAGGGCTATAACCACCCGACTGCCAGTCCGATTGACTTGAAAGTTGGTATGCAGTGTCTTGGTCCAAGGTACCACGCATGTCTATAAAGGAAATTGGCGTAGCTCAAAAAACATGGCCGCCATTGGCCAATGAAATGTGAGCACTTATTAGACAAGGTTAACAGAGGCCGATCGGAACAAAAGTTGGCGAGCATGTTTGACTCAGGGTCCTAGAGGTCTGTAATAATTTTTTAAGAATTTGGCCACTAGTAGGCGCCAATTAGTTTTATGGCTCTTTAATCACGTGATGTTTCACATATTCCCACAATATTGATATAATTTGATAGATCTCCTCATACTGAACAACTTTGTCTCTAGAAACATTGCTGTCAATCAAATCGTTCATTAAATATTCGTGATTATGTTAAAAACCTACTTTTGCAAATAAGTCCCTGTTTTTTTGCCCGATCGGAACCAAACCAGTCTAGGACAATTCTCTGGACTCTCTAGATCAATAATTATCAAAAAAAAGTTTAACTTTTGCATTTGGATGGCTATAACAGGGTCATTTCGAAAAGAGGCGTGGCAAAAAACACTCTAAAGCCTATAAATTCTAAGGGAAAGCTCAAAACTTCACGAAAATTGGTGGCCATATGTGACATTAGATCCTTAACAAGCATTAAACGTTTTATAGAGATCGGACCATAGGTGGCGCTATAACTGTTAAAAACCTTTTAAAACCATGTTTCCTATGGTGAATTGCCTGTAAATTGAATTTTCCATCTATTATTTCAGCGTTTAAAATCTTGCTAAATAAAACTTAATGTCTTTTGATGCTTGTGTGCTTAAAGGCCTTAAAGGCTTGAACCCCGCTAAATGCTGCTTGCAGCTTTAATTATTATTATTATTATTATTATTCTCCGCTAAAACGCATCGTGCAGCCCAAACCGTAAGGGCTGGAACTTTGAAACTTTGTCAGATGGTAGTACACAAATCGAGGAGAGGTTATCAAATTATGAGCCAGATTGGCCTATAGGTGGCGCTATAGCAATCAATTGCGCGAAACTGCTCATAACTCCTAAACCGTATGTCGTAGACTCAAGTGTCTTATATCATTGGAAAGGTGAGTCCATGACGAACAAAAAGTATATCTCCGATTTCATTTGCGCCATGATAGATTTTCCGCCATTTTGAATTTTGTCAAAAAACTACTTTTGCGAACTAGTCCTAGGTTTTTTGCCCGATCGGAACCAAACCAGTGCAGAAATGTTCTCTGGAGTCTGAATATCAATAATTATCGAAAAAAAGTTGAAATTTCTATTCACGGTTGCTAAGGGGCGGAAAAGGAATGTTGTGGGAGGAGCCTATTTTACTAAAATGGCTATAACTCAAGAACAAAATGAGATATCTTCACCAAACTTGGTACACATGTGTATGGGCTCCGTTTTTGGTCACGATAAAAAAACCGCGATGATTGAACACTTGGTGGCGCTATAACACAAAAAAAACATGAAAATGGCTATAACCACCCGACCGCTAGTCCGATTGACTTGAAAATTGGTATGCAGTGTCTTGGTCCAAGGTACCATGTATGTCTATGAGGACATTGGCGTATCTCAAAAAACATGGCCGCCAAGGCCAATTAAATTTGAGCACCTATTAGACAAGGTTAACGGAGGCCGATCAGAACGAAACTCGATGGGTATGTTTGACTTATGGCCTTAGAGGTCTATAAGAATTTTGAAAGAAATCGGCCACTAGTTGGCGCTAACAAGTTTTATGGCACTGTAATCACGTGGTGTTTAACACATCCACAAAATATGCATATCGTTTGATAGACCTCCTCATATTGAACAACTTTGCCTCTGGAACCATTGCTGTTAATCCAATTGTTCATTAAATATTTGCAATTATGTTAAAAACCTACTTTTGCAAACTAGTCCCTGGTTTTTTGCCCGATCAGAACCAAACCAGTCTAGGACAATTCTTTGGACGCTCTAGATCAATAATTATCAAAAAAAAGTCCAACTTTTGCATTTAGATGGCTATAACAGTGTCATTTAGAAGAGGGATGTAGCAAAATACACTCAATAGCCTATAAATCTTAATGGAAAACTCAAAACGTCACTAAAATTGTTATGTATATGTGACATAACATGCTGAAGAAGTGTGCAAAGTTTCATGGAGATTGGACCATAGGTGGCGCTATAACTGTTAAAAAGCTTTGAAAACCATGTATTCCCTATGATGAATTGCCTGTATTGGCTGTAAATGGTATTTTCCATCTCTGTAATCAGGTGGGGTTAAAAACATCCACATAATATGCATATATTATGATAGATCTCCTCA
The DNA here is from genome assembly GCF_949357685.1 of Gobio gobio. Classification (NCBI taxonomy): domain Eukaryota; kingdom Metazoa; phylum Chordata; class Actinopteri; order Cypriniformes; family Gobionidae; genus Gobio; species Gobio gobio. The sequence goes on along the minus strand of NC_137102.1, from coordinate 53,388,477 downwards.
TGCTAAACAACTTTGCCTCAAGAACCAATACTGTCAATCAAATCGTTCATTAAATATTTGTATATGTTACATATGTTATGTTATATATGTTAAAAACCTCTTTTTGCAAACTAGTAATAGATTTTTCGACCTGATCAGAACCAAACCAGTGCAGTACAATTCTCTGGACTCTTTAGAGCAATAATTATAAAAAAAAGTTAAACTTTTGCATCTGAATGGTTATAACAGGGTAATTTCAAGATGTGGCCTTGACCAAGTGTCTCCAAATGCCTATATCTATTCAATGAATGCTCAGATCTACTTAAAAACAAGTCAGTACATGTATCCTATGCCTCTTAACAAGCATGAAAAATTTCAGACAGATCGGACAATATTTGCCTCTATAACAGTTAAAAAGGTGAAAATTACAGAGTTCATATCAAAATAATGGTATATTAAGCCAATAAGTGGTCGTTTGCTGCCCCCCGCTGTTCATTTTATTGTACTACACACAAAATAATTGATCTCTAAGTCATATTTAACTGCTCATAACTCCTAAACCGTATGTCGTAGACTCAAGTGTCTTGTATCATTAGAAAGGTGAGTCCATGATGAACAAAACTAATATGTTAAACGAATGTTGTGGGAGGAGCCTATTTTACTAAAATGGCTATAACTCAAGAACAAAATGAGATATCTTCACCAAACTTGGTACACATGTGTATGGGCTTAGTCTTGGTTATAATAAGCCAATAAGTGGTCGTTTGCTGCCCCCCGCTGTTCATTTTATTGTACTACACACACAAAAATTGATCTATAAGTCATATTTAGACTTTTAAAAAATCACTATTTAAACGTTTACATCACATGTAGTCAAAATTAATCTATTAAGTATTACTACTGACAATTGTGTCACATTGAGAAATGTGAATCTTGAAGGAGACTTGCAGGAATTTTGTTATGTTTACTGCAACATCATATAGTTATAATCTGTATCTACAACATAATTTGTGTGTAGTCCAATGTTTCTGAATACACTTTTAATAATCTGATTAATAGTTACAAAGATCTATGTGAAATGATTATAGACCATAGCATTAAAAAAAATGTGTGTGTGTGTGTGTGTGTGTGTAAGCATGCATAATGGAACAACTGGTTTGAAGCCTGTTTCAGAGCCTATTTTACTAAAAGGGCTATAACTCAAGAACGAAATGAGATATCTTCACCAAACTTTGTACACATGTGTATGGGCTGAGTCTTTGGTCACGGTAAAAATAATTGTGAGGATTGAACACTTGGTGGCGCTATAACATGAAAAAAACATGAATAGGGCTATAACCACCTGACTGCTAGTCCGATTGACTTGAAAGTTGGTATGCAGTGTCTTGGTCCAAGGTACCATGCATGTCTATGAGGAAATTGGCATAGCTCAAAAAACATGGCCGCCATTGGCCAATGAAATTTGAGCACCTATTAGACAAGATTAACGGAGGTCGATCGGAACAAAACTTTGTGAGCATGTTTGACTCATGGTCCTAGAGGTCTGTAATATTTTTTTAAGAAATTGGCCACTAGTAGGCGCCAATGAGTTTTACGGCTCTGTAATCTTGGATGTTTCACATATTCCCACAATATTTATATCATTTGATAGATCTTCTCATACTGAACAACTTTATCTCTAGAAACATTGCTGTCAATCAAATCGTTCATTAAATATTCAGGATTATGTTAGAAACCTACTTTTGCAAACTAGGCCCTGTTTTTTTGCCCGATCGGAACCAAACAAGTCTAGGACAATTCTCTGGACTCTCTAGATCAATAATTATCAAAAAAGTTGAACTTTTGCATTTGGATGGCTATAACAGGGTCATTTAGAAAAGAGGCGTGGCAAAATACACTCAAAAGCCTATAAATTCTAAGGGAAAACTCAAAACTTTACGAAAATTGGTGGGCATATGTGACATTAGATCCTTAACAAGCTTGCAAAGTTTTATAGAGCTCGGACCATAGATGGCGCTATAACTGTTAATAACCTTTTAAAACCATATGTTTCCTATGGTAAATTGCCTATATTGCCTGAAAATTGACTTTTCCATCTATTTTTTCAGTGTTTAAAATCTTGCTAAATAAAACTAAATGTCTTTTGATGCTTGTGTGCTTAAAGGCCTTAAAGGCTTGAACCCCGCTAAATGCTGCTTGCAGCTTTAATTAGGGGTTCAAGCACGAAGTGCTGAAACCCTATTGTAATTGTATTGATTTTTATTATTATTATTATTATTATTATTATTCTCCGCTAAAACGCATCGTGCAGCCCAAACCGTAAGGGCTGGAGCGTTGAAACTTTGTCAGATGGTAGTACAAAAATCGAGGAGAGGTTATCAAATTATGAGCCAGATTGGCCTATAGGTGGCGCTATAGCAATCAATTGCGCAAAACTGCTCATAACTCCTAAACCGTATGTCGTAGACTCAAGTGTCTTATATCATTGGAAAGCTGAATACCTGACGTAAAAAATGTATATCTCCGATTTCATTTCCGCCATTATAGATTTTCCGCCATTTTGAATTTTGTCAAAAAACTACTTTTGCGAACTAGTCCCTGGATTTTTGCCCGATCGGAACCAAACCAGTGCAGAAATGTTCTCTGGAGTATGAATATCAATAATTATCGAAAAAAAATTGAAATTTCTATTCACGATCGCTAAGGGGCGGAAAACGAACGTTGTGGGAGGAGCCTATTTTACTAAAATGGCTATAACTCAAGAACAAAATGAGATATCTTTACCAAACTTTGTACACATGTGTATGGACTGAGTCTTGGGTCACGATAAAATAATCGCGACGATTGAACACTTGGTGGCGCTATAACACGAAAAAAACATGAAAATGGCTATAACGACCCGACCGCTAGTCCGATTGACTTGAAAATTGGTATGCAGTGTCTTGGTCCAAGGTACCATATATGTCTATGAGGACATTGGCGTATCTCAAAAAACATGGCTGCTATTGGCCAATGAAGTTTGAGCACCTCTAAGACAAGGTTAACGGAGGCTGATCGGAATGAAACTCGGTGGGCATGTTTGACTCATGGACTTAGAGGTCTGTAAGAATTTTGAAAGAAATCGGCCACTAGTTGGCGCTAACGAGTTTTTTGGCTCTGTAATCACGTGGTGTTGCACACATCAACCAAATATACACATCATATGATAGGGCTCCTCATACTGAACAACTTTTCCTCTAAAAGCATTGCTGTCAATCAAATCGTTCATTAAATATTTGCGATTATGGTTAAAACCTACTTTTGCGAACTAGTCTCTGGATTTTTGCCTGATCGGAAACAAACCAGTCTAGGACAATTCTCTGGACTCTCTAGATCAATAATTATAAAAAAAAAGTTGAACTTTTGCATTTGAATGCCTATAACAGGGTCATTTAGAAGAGGGGCGTAGCAAAATACACTCAAAAGCATATAAATCCTAAAGGAAAACTCAAAACTTCACGAAAATTATTATGTATATGTAACATAACATGCTGAAAAAGCATGCAAAGTTTCATGGAGATCGGACCATAGGTGGCGCTATAACTGTTAAAAAGCTTTGAAAACCATGTATTCCTATGGTGAAATGCCTGTATTGGCTGTAAATGGTATTCTCCATCTCTGTAATCAGGTGGGGTTAAAAACATCCACATAATATGCATAAATTATGATAGATCTCCTCATACTGAACAACTTTGCCTCAAGAACCAATACTGTCAATCAAATCGTTATTTAAACATTCACAATTATGTTAATAACCTACTTTTGCAAACTAGTCATAGATTTTTCAACCTGATCAGAACCAACCCAGGGCAGTACAATTCTCTGGACTCTTTAGAGCAATAATTATTTTTAAAAAAAGTTAAACTTTTGCATCTGAATGGCTATAACTGGGTTATTTCAAGATGTGGCCTTGACCAAGTGTCCCCAAATGCCTATATCTATTCAATGAATGCTCAGATATTCTTAAAAACAAGTCAGAACATGTGTACTATGCCTCTAAACAAGCATGAAAATTTTCAGACAGATAGGACCATATTTGCCTCTATAACAGTTAAAAAGCTGAAAATTATGAAAATAATGGTATATTAAGCCAATAAGTGGTCGTTTGCTGCCCCCCGCTGTTCATTTTATTGTACTACACTCTAATATTGATATACAAGTCATTTTCAGCTTTAAATAAATCACTATTTTAACATTTGCTATCACATTTAGTTAAAATTAATCTATTAAGTATTACTATTGACAGTTGTCACATTGAGAAATGTGAATCTTGAAGGAGACTTGCAGGAAACATTTTGTTTACTGCAACATCATAAAGTTCAAATGTCTGTAACTACAACAAAATGTGTGTGTGTAGTCCTATGTTTCTGAATACATTTTTAAAAATCTGATTAATAGTTACAAAGAGCTATGTGAAATGATTATAGACCATAGCATTAAAAAAGTGTGTGTGTGTCTGGCCTTGACCAAGTGTCCCCAAATGCCTATATCTATTCAATGAATGCTCAGATATTCTTAAAAACAAGTCAGAACATGTGTAATATGCCTCCAAACAAGCATGACAATTTTCAGACAGATAGGACAATATTTGCCTCTATAACAGTTAAAAAGGTGAAAATGACAGAGTTCATATGAAAATAATGACCAATATGTGGTCTTTTGCTGCCCCCCGCTGTTCATTTTATTGTACTACACTCTAATATTGATCTATGGTTATAGATACATGGTTAATCATAGTAAATAATACTAGAACGTGGTGCATTTCACAAAAAAATGTGACATGCTCATAGACCATTAAAAGATATTTTCACAATAACATATCTCAAAAATATTGTGTGTGTGTGTGTGTGTGTGTGTGTGTGTGTGTGTGTGTGTGTGTGTGTGTGTGTGTGTGTGTGTAACCATGCATAATGGAACAACTGGTTTGAAGCCTGTTTCAGAGCCTATTTTACTAAAAGGGCTATAACTCAGGAACGAAATGAGATATCTTCACCAAACTTGGTACACTTGTGTATGGGATGAGTCTTTGGTCAAGGTAAAAAGAATTGTGAGGATTGAACACCTGGTGGCGCTATAACATAAAAAAACATGAAAAGGGCTATAACCACCCGACTGTCAGTCCGATTGACTTGAAAGTTGGTATGCAGTGTCTTGGTCCAAGGTACCACGCATGTCTATAAAGGAAATTGGCGTAGCTCAAAAAACATGGCCGCCATTGGCCAATGAAATGTGAGCACTTATTAGACAAGGTTAACAGAGGCCGATCGGAACAAAAGTTGGCGAGCATGTTTGACTCAGGGTCCTAGAGGTCTGTAATAATTTTTTAAGAATTTGGCCACTAGTAGGCGCCAATTAGTTTTATGGCTCTGTAATCACGTGATGTTTCACATATTCTCACAATATTGATATAATTTGATAGATCTCCTCATACTGAACAACTTTGTCTCTAGAAACATTGCTGTCAATCAAATCGTTCATTAAATATTTGTGATTATGTTAAAAACCTACTTTTGCAAATAAGTCCCTGTTTTTTTGCCCGATCGGAACCAAACCAGTCTAGGACAATTCTCTGGACTTTAATTATTATTATTATTATTATTATTCTCCGCTAAAACGCATCGTGCAGCCCAAACCGTAAGGGCTGGAGCGTTGAAACTTTGTCAGATGGTAGCCCAAAAATCGAGGAGAGGGTATCAAAGTATGACCCCGATTGGCCAATAGGTGGCGCTATAGCAATTAACCATATATCTTAACCAACTTGGTACACATGTGTATGGGCTCAGTCTTGGTTATAATAAGCCAATAAGTGGTCGTTTGCTGCCCCCCGCTGTTCATTTTATTGTACTACACACACAAAAATTGATCTATAAGTCATATTTAGACTTTAAAAAAATCACTATTTAAACATTTACATCACGTGTAGTCAAAATTAATCTATTAAGTATTACTACTTACAATTGTGTCACATTGAGAAATGTGAATCTTGAAGGAGACTTGCAGGAATTTTGTTATGTTTACTGCAACATCATATAGTTATAATGTCTGTATCTACAACATAATTTGTGTGTAGTCCAATGTTTCTGAATACACTTTTAATAATCTGATTAATAGTTACAAAGATCTATGTGAAATGATTATAGACCATAGCATTAAAAAAAATGTGTGTGTGTGTGTGTGTGTGTGTGTGTGTAAGCATGCATAATGGAACAACTGGTTTGAAGCCTGTTTCAGAGCCTATTTTACTAAAAGGGCTATAACTCAAGAACGAAATGAGATATCTTCACCAAACGTTGTACACATGTGCATGGGCTCCGTCTTTGGTCGCAGTAAAAATAATTGTGAGGATTGAACACTTGGTGGCTCTATAACATGAAGGAAACATGAAAAGGACTATAACCACCCGACTGCTAGTCCGATTGACTTGAACGTTGGTATGCAGTGTCTTGGTCCAAGGTACCATGCATGTCTATGAGGAATATGGTGTAACTCAAAAAACATGGCCGCTATTGGCCAATGAAATTTGAGAACCTATTAGACAAGGTTAACGGAGGCCGATCGGAACAAAACTTGATGGGCATGTTTGACTCATGGTCCTAGAGGTCTGTAATAATTTTTTAAGAAATTGGCCACTAGTAGGCGCCAACGAATTTTACGGCTCTGTAATCACGTGATGTTTCACATATTCCCACAATATTGATATAATTTGATAGATCTCCTCATACTGAACAACTGTGCCTCTAGAAACATTGCTGTCAATCAAATCGTTCATTAAATATTCGTAATTATGTTAAAAACCTACTTTTGCAAACTAGTCCCGTTTTTTTTGCCCGATCGGAGCCAAACAAGTCTAGGACAATTCTCTGCACTCTCTAGATCAATAATTATCAAAAAAGTTGAACTTTTGCATCTGGATGGCTATAACAGGGTCATTTAGAAAAGAGGCGTGGCAAAATACACTCAAAAGCCTATAAATTCTAAGGGAAAGCTCAAAACTTCACGAAAATTGGTGGGCTTATGTGACATTAGATCCTTAACAAGCATTAAACGTTTTATAGAGATCGGACCATAGGTGGCGCTATAACTGTTAAAAACCTTTTAAAACCATGTTTCCTATGGTAAATTGCCTGTAAATTGACTTTTCCATCTATTATTTCAGTGTTTAAAATCTTGCTAAATAAAACTTAACGTCTTTTGATGCTTGTGTGCTTAAAGGCCTTAAAGGCTTGAACCCCGCTAAATGCTGCTTGCAGCTTTAATTAGGGGTTCAAGCACGAAGTGCTGAAACCCTATTGTAATTGTAAGGGTTTTTATTATTATTATTCTCCGCTAAAACGCATCGTGCAGCCCAAACCGTAAAGGCTGGAGCATTGAAACTTTGTCAGATGGTAGCCCAAAAATCGAGGAGAGGTTATCAAATTATGAGCCAAATTGGCCTATAGGTGGCGCTATAGCAATCAATTGCGCGAAACTGCTCATAACTCCTAAACCGTAAGTCATAGACTCAAGTGTCTTATATCATTGGAAAGCTGAATACCTGACGTAAATAATGTATATCTCCGATTTCATTTCCGGTAGGCAAATTTTTCCGTCATTTTGAATTTTGTTGAAAAACTACTTTTGCGAACTAGTCCCTGGATTTTAACCCGATCGGAACCAAACCAGTGCAGAAATGTTCTCTGGAGTCTGAATATCAATAATTATCGAAAAAAAGTTGAAATTTCGATTCACGGTTGCTAAGGTGCGGAAAACGAATGTTGTGGGAGGAGCCTATTTTACTAAAATGGCTATAACTCAAGAACAAAATGAGATATCTTTACCAAACTTGGTACACATGTGTATGGGCTGAGTCTTTGGTCACGATAAAACAATCGCGACGATTGAACACTTGGTGGCGCTATAACACAAAAAAAACATGAAAATGGCTATAACCACCCGACCGCTAGTCCAATTGACTTGAAAATTGGTATGCAGTGTCTTGGTCCAAGGTACCATATATGTCTATGAGGACATTGGCGTATCTCAAAAAACATGGCCGCTATCGGCTAATGAAGTTTGAGCACCTCTAAGACAAGGTTAACGGAGGCCGATCGGAATGAAACTCGGTGGGCATGTTTGACTCATGGCCCTAGAGGTCTGTAAGAATTTTGAAAGAAATCGGCCTCTAGTTGGCGCTAACGAGTTTTATGGCCCTGTAATCACGTGGTGTTGCACACATAAACCAAATATACATATCATATGATAGGTCTCCTCATGCTGAATAACTTTGCCTCTAGAAGCATTGCTGTCAATCAAAGCGTTCATTAAATATTTGCAATTATGTTTAAAACCTACTTTTGCGAACTAGTCCCTGGATTTTTGCCTGATCGGAACCAAACCAGTCTAGGACAATTCTCTGGACTCTCTAGATTAATAATTATTGAAAAAAAATTGAACTTTTGCATTTGGATGGCTATAACAGGGTCATTTAGAAGAGGGGCGTAGCAAAATACACTATACAGCTTATAAATCCTAAAGGAAAACTCAAAACTTCACGAAAATTGTTATGTATATGTGACATAACATGCTGAAGAAGCATGCAAAGTTTTATGGAGATCGGACCATAGGTTGCGCTATAACTGTTAAAAAGCTTTGAAAACCATGTATTCCCTATGGTGAATTGCCTGTATTGGCTGTAAATGGTATTTTCTATCTCTGTAATCAGGTGGGGTAAAAAACATCCACATAATGTGCAGAAATTATGATAGATCTCTTCATACTGAACAACTTTGCCTCAAGAACCAATACTGTCAATCAAATTGTTATTTATTTATTCACAATTATGTTAAAAACGTATTACCTAAAATTGCCACCAGATGGCAGCAGAAGACCACTCATTGGTTCATTCTGCTTACTAAGCATATTTAAACTTTATAAAATCATTATAATAAATGTTGCAAATGACATTTTGTCAATGTTTATCAATTAATTTGTTCATTTGATTAATGTTTTTACAATAATTATTAAATTACAATTAAAATAATGCCTGAAAATATGTTTTAAAGGGGAAAACCTGGAATAAGCTATTTGTTACCCATCATTTATTTCAAATATCTATATCTCCAACAAAATGTGCATGTGAGTTAAGCACGTCTGAAGACATTAACTTGGAAAATGTGCCAATTAAATGAAAAACAGACATTTAAAATGAAAATGAGCCAATGAGTGGTTCTCTGCTGCCACCTGCTGGGCTTAAATGGTCATTTTGTCATTCTATTTACTTATCATGTTCTATAATTCCTATTTAGACATTATAAAGTCACTATTACAATATTTACAATTACATTTTGTCAAATTAATTTATTTCAAATATATTATGGCGTATTACCTAAAATTGCCACCAGATGGCAGCAGAAGACCACTCATTGGCTTATCCTCTAAACTAATATTGTTCAATCATATTTAAACTGTGATCGTGCAGACCAAAGCGTAAATGCTAGAGACTTGAAACTTTATCAGATGGTAGTACAAAAATCGAGGCTAATGTTGTCAGAGTATGAACTTGATTGGCCAATAGGTGGCGCTACAGCAATCAAAAGGGCGAAATGGCTCATAACTCCTAAACCGTATGTCGTAGACTCAAGTGTCTTATATCATTGGAAAGGTGAGTCCATGACGAATAAAACGTATATCTCCGATTTCATTTCCGCCATGATAGATTTTCCGCCATTTTGCATTTTGTCAAACAACTACTTTTGCAAACTAGTCCTAGGTTTTTTGCCGGATCGGAACCAAACCAGTGTCAAAATGTTCTCTGGAGTCAGATTATCAATAATTATCAAAAAAAGTCGAAATTTATATTCACGGTTGTTAAGGAGCGTAAAAATAATCGTTCAGGGGGGAGCCTATTTACTAAAAGGGCTATAACTCAGGAACAAAATGAGATATCTTCACCAAACTTGGTACACATGTGTATAGGCTGAGTCTTTGGTCACGATAAAAAAATCGCGACGATTTAACACTTGGTGGCACAATAACGTGAAAAAACATCAAAATGGCTTTAACCACCTGACCGCTGGTCCGATTGACTTGAAAATTGGTATGCAGTGTCTTGGTCCAAGGTACCAAGTATGTCTATGAGGACATTGGCGTATCTTAAAAAACATGGCTGCCACAGCCAATTAAATTTGAGCACCTATTAGACAAGTCTCATGGCCCTAGAGGTCTGTAAGAATTTTGAAAGAAATCGGCCACTAGTTGGCGCTAACGAGTTTTACGGCTCTGTAATCACGTGGTGTTGCACACATCCACGAAATATGCATATCATTTGATAGATCTCCTCATACCAAACAACTTTTTCTCTAGAACTGTTGCTGTCAATTAATATGTTCATTAAATATTCCTGAGTATGTTCAAAACCTACTTTTGCGAACTAGTCCCTGGTTTTTTGCCCGATTGGAACCAAACTAGTCTAGGATAATTCTCTGGACTCTCTAGATCAATAATTATTGAAAAAAAGTTGAACTTTTGCATTTGAATGGCTATTACAGGGTCATTTAGAAAAGAGGTGTGGCAACATACACTCAAAAGCCTATAAATTCTAAGGGAAAACTCAAAACTTCACGAAAATTGTTTTTGCATATGTAAGATAACATCTTTAACAAGCATGCAAAGTTTTATGGAAATCGGACCATAGGTGACGCTATAACTGTTAAAAGCCTTTTAAAACCACGTATTTCCTATTGTAAATTGCCTGTATTGACTGTAAATGGTATTTTCCATCTATTATTTCAGTGTTTAAAATCTTGCTAAATAAAAATTAATGTCTTTTGATGTTTGTGTGCTTAAAGGCCTTAAAGGCTTGAACCCCGCTAAATGCTGCTTGCAGCTTTAATTAGGGGTTCAAGCATGAAATGCTGAAACCCTATTGTAATTGTAAGGATTCGTAAAACGCATCGTGCAGGCCAAACCGTAAGGCCTAGAGACTTGAAACCTGGCCAGATGGTGGGCCTCAGTTTGGGGACAACCTATCAGAGTATGACCCCGAATGGCCCATAGGTGGCGCTACAGCAACCAAAAGTTCAAAATTGCTCATAACTCTTAGACTGTTTGTCTCAGGATCAAGTGTCTTATATCGTTGGAATCCTTGGCTCAAGGCAGACAAAATGGCTATCTCCGATTTTGATGTAGGCAGGGAAAGTTTTCTGCTATGTCGAATTTTGTCCAAAACCTACTTTTGCAAACTAGTCCCTGGTTTTTCGCCCGATCGGAACCGAACCAGTCTAGGACAATTCTCTGGACTCTCTAGATCAATAATTATCAAAAAAAAGTTGAACTTTGGCATTTGGGTGGCTGTAACAGGGTCATTTAAGAAAGGGGCGTGGCAAAATACACTAAAAAGCCTATTAATCCCAAATGAAAACTCAGAACTTCACCAAAATTGATGACCATATGTGTCAGAACATGGTGAGGAAGCATGCAGAGTTTCATGGAGATCGGACCATAGGTGGCGCTATAACTGGCAAAAAGCCTTCCTTCTTATTAGGGGTTCAAGCATGAAATGCTGAAACCCTATTGTAATTGTAAGGATTCGTAAAACGCATCGTGCAGGCCAAACCGTAAGGCCTAGAGACTTGAAACCTGGCCAGATGGTGGGCCTCAGTTTGGGGACAACCTATCAGAGTATGACCCCGAATGGCCCATAGGTGGCGCTACAGCAACCAAAAGTCCAAAATTGCTCATAACTCTTAGACTGTTTGTCTCAGGATCAAGTGTCTTATATCGTTGGAATCCTTGGCTCAAGGCAGACAAAATGGCTATCTCCGATTTTGATGTAGGCAGGGAAAGTTTTCTGCTATGTCGAATTTTGTCCAAAACCTACTTTTGCAAACTAGTCCCTGGTTTTTCGCCCGATCGGAACCGAACCAGTCTAGGACAATTCTCTGGACTCTCTAGATCAATAATTATCAAAAAAAAGTTGAACTTTGGCATTTGGGTGGCTGTAACAGGGTCATTTAAGAAAGGGGCGTGGCAAAATACACTAAAAAGCCTATTAATCCCAAATGAAAACTCAGAACTTCACCAAAATTGATGACCATATGTGTCAGAACATGGTGAGGAAGCATGCAGAGTTTCATGGAGATCGGACCATAGGTGGCGCTATAACTGGCAAAAAGCCTTCCTTCTTATTAGGGGTTCAAGCATGAAATGCTGAAACCCTATTGTAATTGTAAGGATTCGTAAAACGCATCGTGCAGGCCAAACCGTAAGGCCTAGAGACTTGAAACCTGGCCAGATGGTGGGCCTCAGTTTGGGGACAACCTATCAGAGTATGACCCCGAATGGCCCATAGGTGGCGCTACAGCAACCAAAAGTTCAAAATTGCTCATAACTCTTAGACTGTTTGTCTCAGGATCAAGTGTCTTATATCGTTGGAATCCTTGGCTCAAGGCAGACAAAATGGCTATCTCCGATTTGCTCGCCCTTCGGGCGCCAATTTCGAGTAAATTGCATTTTTTTGAAAAACTTATTTTTGCAAACTTCTCCTAGGTTTTTGGCCTTATCGGAACCAAACCACTGCAAGACTATTCTCTGGAGTCTGACAATCAATAATCACCCAACAAATTCAAAATTTCAATTAACGGTCGATAAGGGGACCCAAAATCTTTGATGGCACCAGGGCAATTTTTACTAAAATTGTTATAAATTGTCAACGGAAAGAGATTTTTTTGCTAACCTTGGGATACATCTTCGTGAGCTCAATCTGAGATCACTTGAAAAAAATCGCAACAATTGGCCACTAGATGGCACTATAAAATGGTTATAACTTGTGAACGGAAAGAGATATTTTCGCAAAACTTGGGACACATGTTCATGAGCTCATTCTGAGGTCACGTGAAAAAAAATCATGACAATTGGCCACTTGGTGGCGCTATAAAATGGTTATAACTTATGAACGGAAAGAGATATTTTCGCTAAACTTGGGACACATGTTCATAAACTCAATCTGAGTTGACATGAAAAAAATCGTGACAATTGGCAACTTGGTGGCACTGTAGCAGTGGAAAAAATCATGAAAATAGCTATAAGCGCACCCAACCGTTAGTCTACTGAAAATTGGCATGCAGTGTCTTTGTCCAGGGTGCCATGATAGTCTATGAGAACATTGGTGTATCTAAAAAAAACTCTGTATACGTCATTGGCACAATGCCTTGAAGGAGCCTTAGAAGTTTCAAGCCCGTGTTTTTTTCACAGGAGTGACCTCCTAAGAATCTTTGCCGAGTTCAACAATACCAAACATACCAGGTTTCGCCTTATGGTTTTAAGTGTCATTTAGAGCTTTAAAAAATTGTGGTTATCTTCAAAGCCGTTAGTCTGATCGAGACAACAACAAAAAAACTAAGGAAATTTGAAAACATAGGTAAATGGCTAAACAATAATGCCAAAATGTTAAAATTATGATCGGAACTGACAAAAAAATAAATTAAATCCAATCAATTTCACCCATGGATCATTTTGATGCTCTCACATGTTTGAAACGAACAATGATGGATTGTGATGAAATTTGTTTTGAATTGGGACTGGCGAATCCCCGTCCATACTGTCAATAACCGTTTGCAAAGACCCGCCCACTTTAGTTACTGTTGCTATGTCTGACAAGCGACGCCACTCTCACACCACACCAAGTTTTCACGCAGTGAAAAATACATTGCGGATCAGAGAAAAGACTGCGCGCTGACAGACAAGTACTTTTGATATGAAACAAAGTCTCACCTTTCAAATGTAGTCATTTTTTAGAGACATTTAAACAATAAATACCATTTTGTGTCTCTTTAATGTGTCTGAGAGATCGTTGTAGACTCGAGGCTCAGTTAAAGCTGCTTGTGAACCGATCATCTCTTCCTTCTAGTTAATTTATATAATTAAAATAAACATGAAGGAACATAAAAGGAATGTTGTTTTAAAGTTCTAAGACGTCAGTACACTTTGTTTTTCAAATTTAAATCCTCCTATGTTAATCTACTAACTCTCCTGACTGCTTTGTTGGACAAAATGGCGGATTATGATTAGTCAGATCACCTGTCAATCAAACTCCCTGCGAAGGGTCAATTGAGAATGCCCGTGCGCACAATCCTGATCTAATCGACAACTTTGCAGTTGCACATAGTAAAGCCCGGAAAATCCCGCTATATTTTAAGAGAGCATCTTTTTCATGTATTTGGACCTAGGTCTAACAATGTGCTATGGTGCGCTGTCACCAGTGGGGTTTTTTTTGTTGTCTTTTTTTGGTGAGCGTAGGCTTCTCCTGATTTTGTTAGTCATCTCATCTCTTATATGCTGTGTATGATCATATCCTGTCCTATTCATGGTAGACTACTCGCGGACATTGCTTCATCAAGGGGCCCGCCTTGATAATCCTACTTAAGGGCCCGGTGTTGGCTCGTTACGCCACTGAATATAATTGTCTAAACTCCTAATCAAAATTACATATTTACAACAAATTTGACACATATATATGGGCACACTTTGAGTACTACTAATAAAAGTGGTGGAGATCAGGCAAGACTATAAGAAGACTCAGGCAAAACGTGCTATAACTGTAAAAACGCTTTAAAACCATATATTTCCTATGGTAAACTTTCTGTATTGGCTGTAAATTGACTTTTTCATCTATTACGGCAGTTGTTAAATGCTTGCTAAATAAAACTTAATGTCTTTTGATGTTTGTGTGCTTCAAGGCCTTAAAGGCCTTAACTGCTTGAACCCCGATAAATGCTGCTTGCAGCTTTAATTATTATTATTATTCTCCGCTAAAACGCATCGTGCAGCCCAAACCGTAGAAGCTGGAGCTTTGAAACTTTGTCAGATGGTAGTACAAAAATCGAGGAGAGGTTATCAAATTATGAGCCAGATTGGCCTATAGGTGGCGCTATAGCAATCAATTGCGCAAAACTGCCCATAACTCCTAAACCGTATGTCGTAGACTCAAGTGTCTTATATCATTGGAAAGCTGAATACCTGACGTAAAAAATGTATATCTCCGATTTCATTTCCGCCATTATAGATTTTCCGCCATTTTGAATTTTGTCAAAAAACTACTTTTGCAAACTAGTCCCTGGATTTTTGCCCGATCGGAACCAAACCAGTGCAGAAATGTTCTCTGGAGTCTGAATATCAATAATTATCGAAAAAAAGTTGAAATTTCTATTCACGATCGCTAAGGGGCGGAAAACGAACGTTGTGGGGGGAGCCTATTTTACTAAAATGGCTATAACTCAAGAACAAAATGAGATATCTTTACCAAACTTTGTACACATGTGTATGGACTGAGTCTTGGGTCACGAAAAAAGAATCGCGACGATTGAACACTTGGTGGCGCTATAACACGAAAAAAACATGAAAATGGCTATAACGACCCGACCGCTAGTCCGATTGACTTGAAAATTGGTATGCAGTGTCTTGGTCCAAGGTACCATATATGTCTATGAGGACATTGGCGTATCTCAAAAAACATGGCTGCTATTGGCCAATGAAGTTTGAGCACCTCTAAGACAAGGTTAACGGAGGCCGATCGGAATGAAACTCGGTGGGCATGTTTGACTCATGGACTTAGAGGTCTGTAAGAATTTTGAAAGAAATCGGCCACTAGTTGGCGCTAACGAGTTTTTTGGCTCTGTAATCACGTGGTGTTGCACACATCAACCAAATATACACATCATATGATAGGGCTCCTCATACTGAACAACTTTTCCTCTAAAAGCATTGCTGTCAATCAAATCGTTCATTAAATATTTGCGATTATGTTTAAAACCTACTTTTGCGAACTAGTCTCTGGATTTTTGCCTGATCGGAAACAAACCAGTCTAGGACAATTCTCTGGACTCTCTAGATCAATAATTATCAAAAAAAAGTTTAACTTTTGCATTTGAATGCCTATAACAGGGTCATTTAGAAGAGGGGCGTAGCAAAATACACTCAAAAGCATATAAATCCTAAAGGAAAACTCAAAACTTCACGAAAATTATTACGTATATGTAACATAACATGCTGAAAAAGCATGCAAAGTTTCATGGAGATCGGACCATAGGTGGCGCTATAACTGTTAAAAAGCTTTGAAAACCATGTATTCCTATGGTGAAATGCCTGTATTGGCTGTAAATGGTATTCTCCATCTCTGTAATCAGGTGGGGTTAAAAACATCCACATAATATGCATAAATTATGATAGATCTCCTCATACTGAACAACTTTGCCTCAAGAACCAATACTGTCAATCAAATCGTTATTTAAACATTCACAATTATGTTAATAACCTACTTTTGCAAACTAGTCATAGATTTTTCAACCTGATCAGAACCAACCCAGGGCAGTACAATTCTCTGGACTCTTTAGAGCAATAATTATTTTTAAAAAAAGTTAAACTTTTGCATCTGAATGGCTATAACTGGGTTATTTCAAGATGTGGCCTTGACCAAGTGTCCCCAAATGCCTATATCTATTCAATGAATGCTCAGATATTCTTAAAAAAAAGTCAGAACATGTGTACTATGCCTCTAAACAAGCATGAAAATTTTCAGACAGATAGGACCATATTTGCCTCTATAACAGTTAAAAAGCTGAAAATTATGAAAATAATGGTATATTAAGCCAATAAGTGGTCGTTTGCTGCCCCCCGCTGTTCATTTTATTGTACTACACTCTAATATTGATATACAAGTCATTTTCAGCTTTAAATAAATCACTATTTTAACATTTGCTATCACATTTAGTTAAAATTAATCTATTAAGTATTACTATTGACAATTGTCACATTGAGAAATGTGAATCTTGAAGGAGACTTGCAGGAAACATTTTGTTTACTGCAACATCATAAAGTTCAAATGTCTGTAACTACAACAAAATGTGTGTGTGTAGTCCTATGTTTCTGAATACATTTTTAAAAATCTGATTAATAGTTACAAAGAGCTATGTGAAATGATTATAGACCATAGCATTAAAAAAGTGTGTGTGTGTCTGGCCTTGACCAAGTGTCCCCAAATGCCTATATCTATTCAATGAATGCTCAGATATTCTTAAAAACAAGTCAGAACATGTGTAATATGCCTCCAAACAAGCATGACAATTTTCAGACAGATAGGACAATATTTGCCTCTATAACAGTTAAAAAGGTGAAAATGACAGAGTTCATATGAAAATAATGACCAATATGTGGTCTTTTGCTGCCCCCCGCTGTTCATTTTATTGTACTACACTCTAATATTGATCTATGGTTATAGATACATGGTTAATCATAGTAAATAATACTAGAACGTGGTGCATTTCACAAAAAAATGTGACATGCTCATAGACCATTAAAAGATATTTTCACAATAACATATCTCAAAAATATTGTGTGTGTGTGTGTGTGTGTGTAACCATGCATAATGGAACAACTGGTTTGAAGCCTGTTTCAGAGCCTATTTTACTAAAAGGGCTATAACTCAGGAACGAAATGAGATATCTTCACCAAACTTGGTACACTTGTGTATGGGATGAGTCTTTGGTCAAGGTAAAAAGAATTGTGAGGATTGAACACTTGGTGGCGCTATAACATAAAAAAACATGAAAAGGGCTATAACCACCCGACTGCCAGTCCGATTGACTTGAAAGTTGGTATGCAGTGTCTTGGTCCAAGGTACCACGCATGTCTATAAAGGAAATTGGCGTAGCTCAAAAAACATGGCCGCCATTGGCCAATGAAATGTGAGCACTTATTAGACAAGGTTAACAGAGGCCGATCGGAACAAAAGTTGGCGAGCATGTTTGACTCAGGGTCCTAGAGGTCTGTAATAATTTTTTAAGAATTTGGCCACTAGTAGGCGCCAATTAGTTTTATGGCTCTGTAATCACGTGATGTTTCACATATTCTCACAATATTGATATAATTTGATAGATCTCCTCATACTGAACAACTTTGTCTCTAGAAACATTGCTGTCAATCAAATCGTTCATTAAATATTTGTGATTATGTTAAAAACCTACTTTTGCAAATAAGTCCCTGTTTTTTTGCCCGATCGGAACCAAACCAGTCTAGGACAATTCTCTGGACTCTCTAGATCAATAATTATGAAAAAAAGTTGAACTTTTGCATTTGGATGGCTATAACAGGGTCATTTCGAAAAGAGGCGTGGCAAAAAACCCTCAAAAGCCTATAAATTCTAAGGGAAAGCTCAAAACTTCACGAAAATTGGTGGCCATGTGTGAGATTAGATCCTTAACAAGCATTAAACGTTTTATAGAGATCGGACCATAGGTGGCGCTATAACTGTTAAAAACCTTTTAAAACCATGTTTCCTATGGTGAATTGCCTGTAAATTGAATTTTCCATCTATTATTTCAGCGTTTAAAATCTTGCTAAATAAAACTTAATGTCTTTTGATGCTTGTGTGCTTAAAGGCCTTAAAGGCTTGAACCCCGCTAAATGCTGCTTGCAGCTTTAATTAGGGGTTCAAGCACGAAGTGCTGAAACCCTATTGTAATTGTATTGATTTTTATTATTAGGGGTTCAAGCACGAAGTGCTGAACACCTATTGTATTTGTGCTGATTTTTATTATTATTATTATTATTATTATTATTCTGCCGTAAAACGCATCGTGCAGCCCAAACCGTAAGTGCTGGAGCTTTGAAACTTTGTCAGATGGTAGTACAAAAATCGAGGAGAGGTTATCAAATTATGAGCCAGATTGGCCTATAGGTGGCGCTATAGCAATCAATTGCGCGAAACTGCTCATAACTCCTAAACCGTATGTCGTAGACTCAAGTGTCTTATATCATTGGAAAGGTGAGTCCCTGACGAAAAAAACGTATATCTCCGATTTCATTTCCGTCATAATAGATTTTCCGCCATTTTGAATTTTGTCAAAAAACTACTTTTGCGAACTAGTCCCTGGATTTTTGCCCGATCGGAACCAAACCAGTGCAGAAATGTTCTCTGGAGTCTGAATATCAATAATTATCGAAAAAAAGTATAAATTTCACTTCAAGGTTGCAAAGGGGCGGAAAACGAATGTTGTGGGAGGAGCCTATTTTACTTAAATGGCTATAACTCAAGAACAAAATGAGATATCTTTACCAAACTTGGTACACATGTGTGTGGGCTAAGTCTTTGGTCACGATAAAAAAATCGCGACGATTGACCACTTGGTGGCGCTATAACACCAAAAAAATATGAAAATGGCTATAACCACCCGACCGCTAGTCCGATTGACTTGAAAATTGGTATGCCGTGTCTTGGTCCAAGCTAACATATATGTCTATGAGGACATTGGCGTATCTCAAAAAACATGGCTGCTATCGGCTAATGAAGTTTGAGCACCTCTAAGACAAGGTTAACGGAGGCCGATCGGAATGAAACTTGGTGGGCATCTTTGACTCATGGCCCTAGAGGTCTGTAAGAATTTTGAAAGAAATCAGCCACTAGTTGGCGCTAACGAGTTTTATGGCTCTTTAATCACGTGGTGTTGCACACATCAACCAAATATACACATCATATTATAGGTCTCCTCATGCTGAACAACTTTGCCTCTAGAAGCATTGCTGTCAATCAAACCGTTCATTAAATATTTGCAATTATGTTAAAAACCTACTTTTGCGAACTAGTCCCTGGTTTTTTGCCCGATCAGAACCAAACCAGTCTAGGACAATTCTTTGGACTCTCTAGATCAATAATTATCAAAAAAAAGTCCAACTTTTGCATTTAGATGGCTATAACAGTGTCATTTAGAAGAGGGATGTAGCAAAATACACTCAATAGCCTATAAATCTTAATGGAAAACTCAAAACGTCACTAAAATTGTTATGTATATGTGACATAACATGCTGAAGAAGTGTGCAAAGTTTCATGGAGATTGGACCATAGGTGGCGCTATAACTGTTAAAAAGCTTTGAAAACCATGTATTCCCTATGATGAATTGCCTGTATTGGCTGTAAATGGTATTTTCCATCTCTGTAATCAGGTGGGGTTAAAAACATCCACATAATATGCATATATTATGATAGATCTCCTCATGCTAAACAACTTTGCCTCAAGAACCAATACTGTCAATCAAATTGTTATTTATTTATTTATTCACAATTATGTTAAAAACGTATTACCTAAAATTGCCACCAGATGGCAGCAGAAGACCACTCATTGGTTCATTCTGCTTACTAAGCATATTTAAACTTTATAAAATCATTATAATAAATGTTGCAAATGACATTTTGTCAATGTTTATCAATTAATTTGTTCATTTGATTAATGTTTTTACAATAATTATTAAATTACAATTAAAATAATGCCTGAAAATATGTTTTAAAGGGGAAAACCTGGAATAAGCTATTTGTTACCCATCATTTATTTCAAATATCTATATCTCCAACAAAATGTGCATGTGAGTTAAGCACGTTTGAAGACATTAACTTGGAAAATGTGCCCATTAAATGAAAAACAGACATTTAAAATGAAAATGAGCCAATGAGTGGTTCTCTGCTGCCACCTGCTGGGCTTAAATTGTCATTTTGTCATACTATTTACTTATCATGTTCTATAATTCCTATTTAGATATTATAAAGTCACTATTACAATATTTACAATTACATTTTGTCAAATTAATTTATTTCAAATATATGATGGCGTATTACCTAAAATTGCCACCAGATGGCAGCAGAAGACCACTCATTGGCTAATCCTCTAAACTAATATTGTTCAATCATATTTAAACTGTGATCGTGCAGACCAAAGCGTAAATGCTAGAGACTTGAAACTTTATCAGATGGTAGTACAAAAATCGAGGCTAATGTTGTCAGAGTATGAACCCGATTGGCCAATAGGTGGCGCTACAGCAATCAAAAGCGCGAAATGGCTCATAACTCCTAAACCCTATGTCGTAGGCTCAAGTGTCTTATATCATTGGAAAGGTGAGTCCATGGCGAACAAAACGTATATCTCCGATTTCATTTCCGCCATGATAGATTTTCCGCCATTTTGCATTTTGTCAAAAAAAAAATTTGACAAAAACTTTTGCAAACTAGTCCTAGGTTTTTTGCCGGATCGGAACCAAACCAGTGTCAAAATGTTCTCTGGAGTCAGATTATCAATAATTATCAATAAAACGTCGAAATTTATATTCACGGTTGTTAAGGAGCGTAAAAATAATCGTTCAGGGGGGAGCCTATTTACTAAAAGGGATATAACTCAGGAACAAAATGAGATATCTTCACCAAACTTGGTACACATGTGTATAGGCTGAGTGTTTGGTCACGATAAAAAAAATCACGACGATTTAACACTTGGTGGCACAATAACTTGAAAAAACATCAAAATGGCTTTAACCACCTGACCGCTAGTCCGATTGACTTGAAAATTGGTATGCAGTGTCTTGGTCCAAGGTACCAAGTATGTCTATGAGGACATTGGCGTATCTTAAAAAACATGGCTGCCACAGCCAATTAAATTTGAGCACCTATTAGACAAGTCTCATGGCCCTAGAGGTCTGTAAGAATTTTGAAATAAATCGGCCACTAGTTGGCGCTAATGAGTTTTATGGCTCTGTAATCACGTGGTGTTGCACACATCCACGAAATATACATATCATTTAATATATTCTAAGGGAAAACTCAAAACTTCACGAAAATTGGTGGGCATATGTGACATTAGATCCTTAACAAGCTTGCAAAGTTTTATAGAGCTCGGACCA
The DNA here is from genome assembly GCF_949357685.1 of Gobio gobio. NCBI lineage: Eukaryota > Metazoa > Chordata > Actinopteri > Cypriniformes > Gobionidae > Gobio > Gobio gobio. The sequence continues at coordinate 53,366,766 of NC_137102.1, read as the reverse complement.
TAGGTGGCGCTATAACTGTTAAAAACCTTTTAAAACCATATGTTTCCTATGGTAAATTGCCTATATTGCCTGAAAATTTACTTTTCCATCTATTATTTCAGTGTTTAAAATCTTGCTAAATAAAACTTAATGTCTTTTGATGCTTGTGTGCTTAAAGGCCTTAAAGGCTTGAACCCCGCTAAATGCTGCTTGCAGCTTTAATTATTATTATTATTATTATTATTCTCCGCTAAAACGCATCGTGCAGCCCAAACCGTAGAAGCTGGAGCTTTGAAACTTTGTCAGATGGTAGTACAAAAATCGAGGAGAGGTTATCAAATTATGAGCCAGATTGGCCTATAGGTGGCGCTATAGCAATCAATTGCGCAAAACTGCCCATAACTCCTAAACCGTATGTCGTAGACTCAAGTGTCTTATATCATTGGAAAGCTGAATACCTGACGTAAAAAATGTATATCTCCGATTTCATTTCCGCCATTATAGATTTTCCGCCATTTTGAATTTTGTCAAAAAACTACTTTTGCAAACTAGTCCCTGGATTTTTGCCCGATCGGAACCAAACCAGTGCAGAAATGTTCTCTGGAGTCTGAATATCAATAATTATCGAAAAAAAGTTGAAATTTCTATTCAGGATCGCTAAGGGGCGGAAAACGAACGTTGTGGGAGGAGCCTATTTTACTAAAATGGCTATAACTCAAGAACAAAATGAGATATCTTTACCAAACTTTGTACACATGTGTATGGACTGAGTCTTGGGTCACGAAAAAAGAATCGCGACGATTGAACACTTGGTGGCGCTATAACACGAAAAAAACATGAAAATGGCTATAACGACCCGACCGCTAGTCCGATTGACTTGAAAATTGGTATGCAGTGTCTTGGTCCAAGGTACCATATATGTCTATGAGGACATTGGCGTATCTCAAAAAACATGGCTGCTATTGGCCAATGAAGTTTGAGCACCTCTAAGACAAGGTTAACGGAGGCTGATCGGAATGAAACTCGGTGGGCATGTTTGACTCATGGACTTAGAGGTCTGTAAGAATTTTGAAAGAAATCGGCCACTAGTTGGCGCTAACGAGTTTTTTGGCTCTGTAATCACGTGGTGTTGCACACATCAACCAAATATACACATCATATGATAGGGCTCCTCATACTGAACAACTTTTCCTCTAAAAGCATTGCTGTCAATCAAATCGTTCATTAAATATTTGCGATTATGTTTAAAACCTACTTTTGCGAACTAGTCTCTGGATTTTTGCCTGATCGGAAACAAACCAGTCTAGGACAATTCTCTGGACTCTCTAGATCAATAATTATCAAAAAAAAGTTTAACTTTTGCATTTGAATGCCTATAACAGGGTCATTTAGAAGAGGGGCGTAGCAAAATACACTCAAAAGCATATAAATCCTAAAGGAAAACTCAAAACTTCACGAAAATTATTACGTATATGTAACATAACATGCTGAAAAAGCATGCAAAGTTTCATGGAGATCGGACCATAGGTGGCGCTATAACTGTTAAAAAGCTTTGAAAACCATGTATTCCTATGGTGAAATGCCTGTATTGGCTGTAAATGGTATTCTCCATCTCTGTAATCAGGTGGGGTTAAAAACATCCACATAATATGCATAAATTATGATAGATCTCCTCATACTGAACAACTTTGCCTCAAGAACCAATACTGTCAATCAAATCGTTATTTAAACATTCACAATTATGTTAATAACCTACTTTTGCAAACTAGTCATAGATTTTTCAACCTGATCAGAACCAACCCAGGGCAGTACAATTCTCTGGACTCTTTAGAGCAATAATTATTTTTAAAAAAAGTTAAACTTTTGCATCTGAATGGCTATAACTGGGTTATTTCAAGATGTGGCCTTGACCAAGTGTCCCCAAATGCCTATATCTATTCAATGAATGCTCAGATATTCTTAAAAAAAAGTCAGAACATGTGTACTATGCCTCTAAACAAGCATGAAAATTTTCAGACAGATAGGACCATATTTGCCTCTATAACAGTTAAAAAGCTGAAAATTATGAAAATAATGGTATATTAAGCCAATAAGTGGTCGTTTGCTGCCCCCCGCTGTTCATTTTATTGTACTACACTCTAATATTGATATACAAGTCATTTTCAGCTTTAAATAAATCACTATTTTAACATTTGCTATCACATTTAGTTAAAATTAATCTATTAAGTATTACTATTGACAATTGTCACATTGAGAAATGTGAATCTTGAAGGAGACTTGCAGGAAACATTTTGTTTACTGCAACATCATAAAGTTCAAATGTCTGTAACTACAACAAAATGTGTGTGTGTAGTCCTATGTTTCTGAATACATTTTTAAAAATCTGATTAATAGTTACAAAGAGCTATGTGAAATGATTATAGACCATAGCATTAAAAAAGTGTGTGTGTGTCTGGCCTTGACCAAGTGTCCCCAAATGCCTATATCTATTCAATGAATGCTCAGATATTCTTAAAAACAAGTCAGAACATGTGTAATATGCCTCCAAACAAGCATGACAATTTTCAGACAGATAGGACAATATTTGCCTCTATAACAGTTAAAAAGGTGAAAATGACAGAGTTCATATGAAAATAATGACCAATATGTGGTCTTTTGCTGCCCCCCGCTGTTCATTTTATTGTACTACACTCTAATATTGATCTATGGTTATAGATACATGGTTAATCATAGTAAATAATACTAGAACGTGGTGCATTTCACAAAAAAATGTGACATGCTCATAGACCATTAAAAGATATTTTCACAATAACATATCTCAAAAATATTGTGTGTGTGTGTGTGTGTGTGTAACCATGCATAATGGAACAACTGGTTTGAAGCCTGTTTCAGAGCCTATTTTACTAAAAGGGCTATAACTCAGGAACGAAATGAGATATCTTCACCAAACTTGGTACACTTGTGTATGGGATGAGTCTTTGGTCAAGGTAAAAAGAATTGTGAGGATTGAACACTTGGTGGCGCTATAACATAAAAAAACATGAAAAGGGCTATAACCACCCGACTGCCAGTCCGATTGACTTGAAAGTTGGTATGCAGTGTCTTGGTCCAAGGTACCACGCATGTCTAAAAAGGAAATTGGCGTAGCTCAAAAAACATGGCCGCCATTGGCCAATGAAATGTGAGCACTTATTAGACAAGGTTAACAGAGGCCGATCGGAACAAAAGTTGGCGAGCATGTTTGACTCAGGGTCCTAGAGGTCTGTAATAATTTTTTAAGAATTTGGCCACTAGTAGGCGCCAATTAGTTTTATGGCTCTGTAATCACGTGATGTTTCACATATTCTCACAATATTGATATAATTTGATAGATCTCCTCATACTGAACAACTTTGTCTCTAGAAACATTGCTGTCAATCAAATCGTTCATTAAATATTTGTGATTATGTTAAAAACCTACTTTTGCAAATAAGTCCCTGTTTTTTTGCCCGATCGGAACCAAACCAGTCTAGGACAATTCTCTGGACTCTCTAGATCAATAATTGTGAAAAAAAGTTGAACTTTTGCATTTGGATGGCTATAACAGGGTCATTTCGAAAAGAGGCGTGGCAAAAAACCCTCAAAAGCCTATAAATTCTAAGGGAAAGCTCAAAACTTCACGAAAATTGGTGGCCATGTGTGAGATTAGATCCTTAACAAGCATTAAACGTTTTATAGAGATCGGACCATAGGTGGCGCTATAACTGTTAAAAACCTTTTAAAACCATGTTTCCTATGGTGAATTGCCTGTAAATTGAATTTTCCATCTATTATTTCAGCGTTTAAAATCTTGCTAAATAAAACTTAATGTCTTTTGATGCTTGTGTGCTTAAAGGCCTTAAAGGCTTGAACCCCGCTAAATGCTGCTTGCAGCTTTAATTAGGGGTTCAAGCACGAAGTGCTGAAACCCTATTGTAATTGTATTGATTTTTATTAGGGGTTCAAGCACGAAGTGCTGAAACCCTATTGTAATTGTATTGATTTTTATTATTATTATTATTAGGGGTTCAAGCACGAAGTGCTGAAACCCTATTGTAATTGTATTGATTTTTATTATTATTATTATTATTATTATTATTCTCCGCTAAAACGCATCGTGCAGCCCAAACCGTAGAAGCTGGAGCTTTGAAACTTTGTCAGATGGTAGTACAAAAATCGAGGAGAGGTTATCAAATTATGAGCCAGATTGGCCTATAGGTGGCGCTATAGCAATCAATTGCGCAAAACTGCTCATAACTCCTAAACCGTATGTCGTAGACTCAAGTGTCTTATATCATTGGAAAGCTGAATACCTGACGTAAAAAATGTATATCTCCGATTTCATTTCCGCCATTATAGATTTTCCGCCATTTTTAATTTTGTCAAAAAACTACTTTTGCGAACTAGTCCCTGGATTTTTGCCCGATCGGAACCAAACCAGTGCAGAAATGTTCTCTGGAGTCTGAATATCAATAATTATTGAAAAAAAGTTGAAATTTCTATTCACGATCGCTAAGGGGCGGAAAACGAACGTTGTGGGAGGAGCCTATTTTACTAAAATGACTATAACTCAAGAACAAAATGAGATATCTTTACCAAACTTTGTTCACATGTGTATGGACTGAGTCTTGGGTCACGATAAAAGAATCGCGACGATTGAACACTTGGTGGCGCTATAACACGAAAAAAACATGAAAATGGCTATAACGACCCGACCGCTAGTCCGATTGACTTGAAAATTGGTATGCAGTGTCTTGGTCCAAGGTACCATGTATGTCTATGAGGACATTGGCGTATCTCAAAAAACATGGCTGCTATTGGCCAATGAAGTTTGAGCACCTCTAAGACAAGGTTAACGGAGGCTGATCGGAATGAAACTCGGTGGGCATGTTTGACTCATGGACTTAGAGGTCTGTAAAAATTTTGAAAGAAATCGGCCACTAGTTGGCGCTAACGAGTTTTTTGGCTCTGTAATCACGTGGTGTTGCACACATCAACCAAATATACACATCATATGATAGGGCTCCTCATACTGAACAACTTTTCCTCTAAAAGCATTGCTGTCAATCAAATCGTTCATTAAATATTTGCGATTATGTTTAAAACCTACTTTTGCGAACTAGTCTCTGGATTTTTGTCTGATCGGAAACAAACCAGTCTAGGACAATTCTCTGGACTCTCTAGATCAATAATTATCAAAAAAAAGTTGAGCTTTTGCATTTGAATGCCTATAACAGGGTCATTTAGAAGAGGGGCGTAGCAAAATACACTCAAAAGCATATAAATCCTAAAGGAAAACTCAAAACTTCACGAAAATTATTATGTATATGTAACATAACATGCTGAAAAAGCATGCAAAGTTTCATGGAGATCGGACCATAGGTGGCGCTATAACTGTTAAAAAGCTTTGAAAACCATGTATTCCTAAGGTGAAATGCCTGTATTGGCTGTAAATGGTATTCTCCATCTCTGTAATCAGGTGGGGTTAAAAACATCCACATAATATGCATAAATTATGATAGATCTCCTCATACTGAACAACTTTGCCTCAAGAACCAATACTGTCAATCAAATCGTTATTTAAACATTCACAATTATGTTAATAACCTACTTTTGCAAACTAGTCATAGATTTTTCAACCTGATCAGAACCAACCCAGGGCAGTACAATTCTCTGGACTCTTTAGAGCAATAATTATTTTTAAAAAAAGTTAAACTTTTGCATCTGAATGGCTATAACTGGGTTATTTCAAGATGTGGCCTTGACCAAGTGTCCCTAAATGCCTATATCTATTCAATGAATGCTCCGATATTCTTAAAAAAAAGTCAGAATATGTGTACTATGCCTCTAAACAAGCATGAAAATTTTCAGACAGATAGGACCATATTTGCCTCTATAACAGTTAAAAAGCTGAAAATTATGAAAATAATGGTATATTAAGCCAATAAGTGGTCGTTTGCTGCCCCCCGCTGTTCATTTTATTGTACTACACTCTAATATTGATATACAAGTCATTTTCAGCTTTAAATAAATCACTATTTTAACATTTGCTATCACATTTAGTTAAAATTAATCTATTAAGTATTACTATTGACAATTGTCACATTGAGAAATGTGAATCTTGAAGGAGACTTGCAGGAAACATTTTGTTTACTGCAACATCATAAAGTTCAAATGTCTGTAACTACAACAAAATGTGTGTGTGTAGTCCTATGTTTCTGAATACATTTTTAAAAATCTGATTAATAGTTACAAAGAGCTATGTGAAATGATTATAGACCATAGCATTAAAAAAGTGTGTGTGTGTGTCTGGCCTTGACCAAGTGTCCCCAAATGCCTATATCTATTCAATGAATGCTCAGATATTCTTAAAAACAAGTCAGAACATGTGTAATATGCCTCCAAACAAGCATGACAATTTTCAGACAGATAGGACAATATTTGCCTCTATAACAGTTAAAAAGGTGAAAATGACAGAGTTCATATGAAAATAATGACCAATATGTGGTCTTTTGCTGACCCCCGCTGTTCATTTTATTGTACTACACTCTAATATTGATCTATGGTTATAGATACATGGTTAATCATAGTAAATAATACTAGAACGTGGTGCATTTCACAAAAAAATGTGACATGCTCATAGACCATTAAAAGATATTTTCACAATAACATATCTCAAAAATATTGTGTGTGTGTGTGTGTGTGTGTGTGTGTGTGTAACCATGCATAATGGAACAACTGGTTTGAAGCCTGTTTCAGAGCCTATTTTACTAAAAGGGCTATAACTCAGGAACGAAATGAGATATCTTCACCAAACTTGGTACACTTGTGTATGGGATGAGTCTTTGGTCAAGGTAAAAAGAATTGTGAGGATTGAACACTTGGTGGGGCTATAACATAAAAAAACATGAAAAGGGCTATAACCACCCGACTGCCAGTCCGATTGACTTGAAAGTTGGTATGCAGTGTCTTGGTCCAAGGTACCACGCATGTCTATAAAGGAAATTGGCGTAGCTCAAAAAACATGGCCGCCATTGGCCAATGAAATGTGAGCACTTATTAGACAAGGTTAACAGAGGCCGATCGGAACAAAAGTTGGCGAGCATGTTTGACTCAGGGTCCTAGAGGTCTGTAATAATTTTTTAAGAATTTGGCCACTAGTAGGCGCCAATTAGTTTTATGGCTCTGTAATCACGTGATGTTTCACATATTCTCACAATATTGATATAATTTGATAGATCTCCTCATACTGAACAACTTTGTCTCTAGAAGCATTGCTGTCAATCAAATCGTTCATTAAATATTTGTGATTATGTTAAAAACCTACTTTTGCAAATAAGTCCCTGTTTTTTTGCCCGATCGGAACCAAACCAGTCTAGGACAATTCTCTGGACTCTCTAGATCAATAATTATCAAAAAAAGTTTAACTTTTGCATTTGGATGGCTATAACAGGGTCATTTCGAAAAGAGGCGTGGCAAAAAACCCTCAAAAGCCTTGACCAAGTGTCCCCAAATGCCTATATCTATTCAATGAATGCTCAGATATTCTTAAAAACAAGTCAGAACATGTGTACTATGCCTCTAAACAAGCTTGAAAAATTTCAGACAGATAGGACAATATTTGCCTCTATAACAGTTAAAAAGCTGAAAATTATGAAAATAATGGTATATTAAGCCAATAAGTGGTCGTTTGCTGCCCCCCGCTGTTCATTTTAGTGTACTACACTCTAATATTGATCTACAAGTCATATTCAGCTTAAAATAAATCACTATTTTAACATTTGCTATCACATTTAGTTAAAATGAATATTTTAAGTATTACTATTGACAATTTTCACATTGAGAAATGTGAATCTTGAAGGAGACTGGCAGGAAACATTTTGTTTACTGCAGCATCATAAAGTTCAAATGTCTGTATCTACAACAAAATGTGTGTGTGTAGTCCTATGTTTCTGAATACATTTTTAAAAATCTGATTAATAGTTACAAAGAGCTATGTTAAATGATTATAGACCATAGCATTAAAAAAGTGTGTGTGTGTGTGTGTGTGTGTGTGTCTGGCCTTGACCAAGTGTCCCAAAATGCCTATATCTATTCAATGAATGCTCAGATATTCTTAAAAACAAGTCAGAACATGTGTACTATGCCTCTAAACAAGCATGAAAAATTTCAGACAGATAGGACAATATTTGCCTCTATAACAGTTAAAAAGCTGAAAATTATGAAAATAATGGTATATTAAGCCAATAAGTGGTCGTTTGCTGCCCCCCGCTGTTCTTTTTATTGTACTACACTCTAATATTGATCTATAAGTCATATTCAGACTTTAAAAAAAATCACAATTTTAACATTTACAATCACATTTAGTCAAAATTAATCTATTAGCTATTACCATTGACAATAATTGTCACATTGAGAAATGTGAATCTTGAAGGAGACTTGCAGGAAACATTTTGTTTACTGCAACATCATATAGTTCAAATGTCTGTATCTACAACAAATTGTGTGTGTGTAGTCCTATGTTTCTGAATACATTTTTAATAATCTGATTAATAGTTACAAAGAGCTATGTGAAATAGACCATAGCATTAAAAAAGTGTGTGTGTGTGTGTGTGTGTGTGTGTGTGTGTGTGTGTGTGTGTGTGTGTGTGTGTGTGTGTGTGTGTGTGTGTGTGTGTGTGTGTGTGTGTGTGTGTGTGTGTGTGTGTGTGTGTGTGTGTGTGTGTGTGTGTGTGTGTGTATAAGCATGCATAATGGAATTAACATGGAAGACCAATTTGATATATAACTGATTTTATAGTGTTTATTGCAAAGCAACTGTGAAAAGACTTTATTAATAAGTAGAATGTCCAGCAGAGGGCAGCAGAAGACCACTCATTGGTTCATTCTGTCCACTAAGCATATATATAAACTCTAAAAAAACATAATAGCATTGAAAATGTCATTTTGTCAATGTTTATCAATTAATTTGTTCATTTGATTAATGTTTTTACAATAATTATTAAATTACAATTAAAATAATGCCTGAAAATATGTTTTAAAGGGGAAAACCTGGAATAAGCTATTTGTTACCCATCATTAATTTCAAATATCTATATCTCCAACAAAATGTGCATGTGAGTTAAGCACGTTTGAAGACATTAACTTGGAAAATGTGCCCATTAAATGAAAAACAGACATTTAAAATGAAAATGAGCCAATGAGTGGTTCTCTGCTGCCACCTGCTGGGCATAAATAGTCATTTTTTCATACTATTTACTTATCATGTTCTATAATTCCTATTTAGACATTATAAAGTCATTATTACAATATTTACAATCACATTTTGTCAAATTAATTTATCTCAAATATATTATGGCGTATTACCTAAAATTGCCACCAGATGGCAGCAGAAGACCACTCATTGGCTTATCCTCTAAACTAATATTGTTCAATCATATTTAAACTGTGATCGTGCAGACCAAAGCGTAAATGCTAGAGACTTGAAACTTCATCAGATGATAGTACAAAAATCGAGGCTAATGTTGTCAGAGTATGAACCCGATTGGACAATAGGTGGCGCTACAGCAATCAAAAGCGCGAAATGGCTTATAACTCCTAAACCGTATGACGTAGACTCAAGTGTCTTATATCATTGGAAAGGTGAGTCCGTGACGAACAAAACGTATATCTCCGATTTAATTTCCGCCATTATAGATTTTCCGCCATTTTGAATTTTGTCAAAAAACTACTTTTGCAAACTAGTCCTAGGTTTTTTGCCCGATCGGAACCAAACCAGTGACAAAATGTTCTCTGGAGACAGGTTATGAATAATTATCAAAAAAAAGTCGAAATTTATATTCACGGTTGTTAAGGAGCGTAAAAATAGTCATTCAGGGCGGAGCCTATTTACTAAAAAAGCTATAACTCAAGAACAAAATGAGATATCTTTACCAAACTTGGTAGACATGTGTATAGGCTGAGTCTTTGGTCACAATAAAAAAAATCGCGACGATTTAACTCTTGGTGGCGCAATAACGTAAAAAAACATGAAAATGGCTTTAACCACCCGACCGCTAGTCCGATTGACTTGAAAATTGGTATGCAGTGTCTTGGTCCAAGGTACCAAGTATGTCTGTGAGGACATTGTCATATCTCAAAAAACATGGCTGCCACAGCCAATTAAATTTGAGCACCTATTAGACAAGTCTCATGGCCCTAGAGGTCGGTAAGAATTTTGAAAAAAATCGGCCACTAGTTGGCGCTAATGAGTTTTATGGCTCGGTAATCACGTGGTGTTGCACACATCCACGAAATATGCATATCATTTGATATATTCTAAGGGAAAACTCAAAACTTCACGAAAATTGGTGGGCATGTGTGTCATAACATCATTAACAAGCATGCAAAGTTTTATAGAGATCGGACCATAGGTGGCGCTATAACTATTAAAAACCTTTTAAAACCATATGTTTTCTATAGTAAATTGCCAATATTGCCTGTAAATGGACTTTTCCATCTGTTATTTCAGTGTTTAAAATCTTGCTAAATGAAACGTAATGTCTTTTGATGCTTGTGTGCTTAAAGGCCTTAAAGGCTTGAACCCCGCTAAATGCTGCTTGCAGCTTTAATTAGGGGTTCAAGCACGAAGTGCTGAAACCCTATTGTATTTGTGCTGATTTTTATTATTATTATTATTCTGCCGTAAAACGCATCGTGCAGCCCAAACCGTAAGTGCTGGAGCTTTGAAACTTTGTCAGATGGTAGTACAAAAATCGAGGAGAGGTTATCAAATTATGAGCCAGATTGGCCTATAGGTGGCGCTATAGCAATCAATTGCGCGAAACTGCTCATAACTCCTAAACCGTATGTCGTAGACTCAAGTGTCTTATATCATTGGAAAGGTGAGTCCCTGACGAACAAAACGTATATCTCCGATTTCATTTCCGTCATAATAGATTTTCCGCCATTTTGAATTTTGTCAAAAAACTACTTTTGCGAACTAGTCCCTGGATTTTTGCCCGATCGGAACCAAACCAGTGCAGAAATGTTCTCTGGAGTCTGAATATCAATAATTATCGAAAAAAAAGTATAAATTTCGCTTCAAGGTCGCAAAGGGGCGGAAAACGAATGTTGTGGGAGGAGCCTATTTTACTAAAATGGCTATAACTCAAGAACAAAATGAGATATCTTTACCAAACTTGGTACACGTGTGTATGGGCTGAGTCTTTGGTCACGATAAAACAATCGCGACGATTGACCACTTGGTGGCGCTATAACACAAAAAAAACATGAAAATGGCTATAACCACCCGACCGCTAGTCCGATTGACTTGAAAATTGGTATGCAGTGTTTTGGTCCAAGGTACCATATATGTCTATGAGGACATTGGCGTATCTCAAAAAACATGGCTGCTATCGGCTAATGAAGTTTGAGCACCTCTAAGACAAGGTTAACGGAGGCCGATCGGAATGAAACTTGGTGGGCATCTTTGACTCATGGCCCTAGAGGTCTGTAAGAATTTTGAAAGAAATCGGCCACTAGTTGGCGCTAACGAGTTTTATGGCTCTGTAATCACGTGGTGTTGCACACATCAACCAAATATACACATCATATGATAGGTCTCCTCATGTTGAACAACTTTGCCTCTAGAAGCATTGCTGTCAATCAAACCGTTCATTAAATATCCGCGATTATGTTTAAAACCTACTTTTGCGAACTAGTCCCTGGATTTTTGGCCGATGGGAACCAAACCAGTCTAAAACAATTCTCTGGACTCTCTAGATCAATAATTATCGAAAAAAAGTTGAACTTTTGCATTTGGATGGCTATAACAGGGTCATTTAGAAGAGGAGCTTAGCAAAATACACTCAAAAGGCTATAAATCCTAAAGGAAAACTCAAAACTTCACGAAAAATGTTGTGTATATGTATCATAACATGTTGAAGAATCCTGCAAAGTTTCATGGAGATCGGACCCTAGGTGGCGCTATAACTGTTAAAACGCTTTGAAAACCATGTATTCCCAATGGTGAAATGCCTGTATTGGCTGTAAATGGTATTTTCCATCTCTGTAATCAGGTGGGGTTAAAAACATCCACATAATATGCATAAATTATGATAGATCTCCTCATACTGAACAACTTTGCTTCAAGAACCAATACTGTCAATCAAATCGTTATTTAAACATTCACAATTATGTTAATAACCTCATTTTGCAATCTAGTCCTAGATTTTTTTGCCCGATCGGAACCAAACCACTGTAGTACGATTCTCTGGACTCTTTAGAGCAATAATTATTTAAAATAAAGTTAAACTATTGCATCTGAATGGCTATAACATTATTTCAAGGTGTGGCCTTGGCCAAGTGTCCCCAAATGCCGAAATCTATTCAATGAATGCTCAGATATTCTTAAAAAACAAGTCAGAACATGTGTAATATGCCTCTAAACAAGCATGATCATTTTCAGACAGATAGGACAATATTTGCCTCTATAACAGTTAAAAAGCTGAAAATTATGAAAATAATGGTATATTAAGTGGTTGTTTGCTGCCCCCCGCTGTTCATTTTATTGTACTACACTCTAATATTGATGTATAAGTCATATTCAGACTTTAAATAAATCACTATTTTAACATTTACAATCACATTTAGTTAAAATTTATCTATTAAGTATTATTATTGACAATTGTCACATTGAGAAATGTGAATCTTGAAGGAGACTTGCAGGAAACATTTTGTTTACAGCAACATCATATAGTTAAAATGTCTGTATCTACAACAAAATGTGTTTGTGTGTGTGTGTGTGTGTGTGTGTGTGTGTGTGTGTGTGTGTGTGTGTGTGTGTGTGTGTAGTCCTATTTTTCTGAATACATTTTTAATAATCTGATTAATAGTTACAAAGAGCTATGTGAAATGATTATAGACCATAGTTTGTGAAAAAGTGTGTCTGTGTGTGTGTGTGTGTGTGTGTGTGTGTGTGTGTGTGTGTGTGTGTGTGTGTGTGTGTGTGTGTGTGTGTGTGTGTGTGTTTGTGTGTGTGTGTGTATAAGCATGCATAATGGAATTAACATGGAAGACCAATTTGATATATAACTGATTTTATAGTGTTTATTGCAAAGCAACTGTGAAAAGACTTTATTAATAAGTAGAATGTCCAGTAGAGGGCAGCAGAAGACCACTCATTGGTTCATTCTGTCCACTAAGCATATATATAAACTCTAAAAAAAACATTATAATAGCATTGAAAATGACATTTTGTCAATGTTTATCAATTAATTTGTTCATTTGATTAATGTTTTTACAATAATTATTAAATTACAATTAAAATAATGCCTGAAAATATGTTTTAAAGGGGAAGACCTGGAATAAGCTATTTGTTACCCATAATTTATTTCAAATATTTATATCACCAACAAAATGTGCATGTGAGTTAAACACGTTTGAAGACATTAACTTGGAAAATGTGCCCATTAAATGAAAAACAGACATTTAAAATGAAAATGAGCCAATGAGTGGTTCTCTGCTGCCACCTGCTGGGCTTAAATAGTAATTTTTTCATACTATTTACTTATCATGTTCTATAATTCCTATTTAGACATTATAAAGTCATTATTACAATATTTACAATCACATTTTGTCAAATTAATTTATCTCAAATATATTATGGCGTATTACCTAAAATTGCCACCAGATGGCAGCAGAAGACCACTCATTGGCTTATCCTCTAAACTAATATTGTTCAATCATATTTAAACTGTGATCGTGCAGACCAAAGCGTAAATGCTAGAGACTTGAAACTTCATCAGATGATAGTACAAAAATCGAGGCTAATGTTGTCAGAGTATGAACCCGATTGGCCAATAGGTGGCGCTACAGCAATCAAAAGCGCGAAATGGCTCATAACTCCTAAACCGTATGTTGTAGACTCAAGTGTCTTATATCATTGGAAAGGTGAGTCCATGACGAACAAAACGTATATCTCCGATTTAATTTCCGCCATTATAGATTTTCCGCCATTTTGCATTTTGTCAAAAAACTACTTTTGCAAACGAGTCCTAGGTTTTTTGCCCGATCGGAACCAAACCAGTGACAAAATGTTCTCTGGAGTCAGGTTATCAATAATTATCAAAAAAAAGTCGAAATTTATATTCACGGTTGTTAAGGAGCGTAAAAATAGTCGTTCAGGGCGGAGCCTATTTACTAAAAAAGCTATAACTCAAGAACAAAATGAGATATCTTTACCAAACATGGTAGACATGTGTATAGGCTGAGTCTTTGGTCACAATAAAAAAAATCGCGACGATTTAACTCTTGGTGGCGCAATAACGTAAAAAAACATGAAAATGGCTTTAACCACCCGACCGCTAGTCCGATTGACTTGAAAATTGGTATGCAGTGTCTTGGTCCAAGGTACCAAGTATGTCTGTGAGGACATTGGCATATCTCAAAAAACATGGCTGCCACAGCCAATTAAATTTGAGCACCTATTAGACAAGTCTCATGGCCCTAGAGGTCGGTAAGAATTTTGAAAGAAATCGGCCACTAGTTGGCGCTAATGAGTTTTATGGCTCTGTAATCACGTGGTGTTGCACACATCCACGAAATATGCATATCATTTGATATATTCTAAGGGAAAACTCAAAACTTCACGAAAATTGGTGGGCATGTGTGTCAAGACATCATTAACAAGCATGCAAAGTTTTATAGAGATCGGACCATAGGTGGCGCTATAACTATTAAAAACCTTTTAAAACCATATGTTTTCTATGGTAAATTGCCAATATTGCCTGTAAATGGACTTTTCCATCTGTTATTTCAGTGTTTAAAATCTTGCTAAATGAAACGTAATGTCTTTTGATGCTTGTTTGCTTAAAGGCCTTAAAGGCTTGAACCCCGCTAAATGCTGCTTGCAGCTTTAATTATTATTATTATTATTATTATTATTATTATTCTCCGCTAAAACGCATCGTGCAGCCCAAACCGTAAGGGCTGGAGCGTTGAAACTTTGTCAGATGGTAGTACAAAAATCGAGGAGAGGTTATCAAATTATGAGCCAGATTGGCCAATAGGTGGCGCTATAGCAATCAATTGCGCGAAACTGCTCATAACTCCTAAACCGTATGTCGTAGACTCAAGTGTCTTATATCATTGGAAAGGTGAGTCCATGACAAACAAAACGTATATCTCCGATTTCATTTCCGCCATGACGGATTTTCCGCCATTTTGAATTTTGTCGAAAAACTACTTTTGCGAACTAGTCCCTGGATTTTAGACCGATCGGAACCAAACCAGTGCAGAAATGTTCTCTGGAGTCTGAATATTAATAATTATCGAAAAAATGTTGAAATTTCGATTCACGGTTGCTAAGGGGCGGAAAACGAATGTTGTGGGAGGAGCCTATTTTACTAAAATGGCTATAACTCAAGAACAAAATGAGATATATTTACCAAACTTGGTACACATGTGTATAGGCTGAGTCTTTGGTCACGATAAAAAAATCCCGACGATTGAGCACTTGGTGGCGCTATAACATGAAAAAAACATGAAATTGGCTATAACCACCCGACCGCTAGTCCGATTGACTTGAAAATTGGTATGCAGTGTCTTGGTCCAAGGTACCATGTATGTCTATGAGGACATTGGCGTATGTCAAAAAACATGGCCACCACAGCCAATTAAATTTGAGCACCTATTAGACAAGGTTAACGGAGGCCGATCGGAATGAAACTCTGTGGGCATGTTTAACTCATGGCCCTAGAGGTCTGTAAAAAGTTTGAAAGAAATTGGCCACTAGTTGGCGCTAACGAGTTTTACGGCTCTGTAATCACGTGGTGTTGCACATATCCATGAAATATGCATATCATTTGATAGAACTCCTCATACCAAACAACTTTGCCTCTAGAACTATTGCTGTCAATTAATATGTTCATTAAATATTTGCGTTTATGTTCAAAACCTACTTTTGCAAACTAGTCCCTGGATTTTTGCCCGATTGGAACCAAACTAGTCTAGGATAAATCTCTGGACTCTCTAGATCAATAATTATCGAAAAAAAGTTTAACTTTTGCATTTAAATGGCTATAACAGGGTAATTTAGAAAAGCGGCATGGCAAAATACACTCAAAAGCCTATAAATTCTAAGGGAGAACTCAAAACTTCACGAAAATTGTTGTGCATATGTGAGATCACATCTTTAACAAGCATGCAAAGTTTTATGGAAATCAGACCATAGGTGGCGCTATAACTGTTTAAAACCTTTTAAAACCACGTATTTCCTATTGGAAATTGCCTGTATTGACTGTAAATGGTATTTTCCATCTATTATTTCAGTGTTTAAAATCTTGCTAAATAAAACTTAATGTCTTTTGATGCTTGTGTGCTTAAAGGCCTTAAAGGCTTGAACCCCGCTAAATGCTGCTTGCAGCTTTAATTATTATTATTATTATTATTATTATTCTCCGCTAAAACGCATCGTGCAGCCCAAACCGTAGAAGCTGGAGCTTTGAAACTTTGTCAGATGGTAGTACAAAAATCGAGGAGAGGTTATCAAATTATGAGCCAGATTGGCCTATAGGTGGCGCTATAGCAATCAATTGCGCAAAACTGCTCATAACTCCTAAACCGTATGTCGTAGACTCAAGTGTCTTATATCAATGGAAAGCTGAATACCTGACGTAAAAAATGTATATCTCCGATTTCATTTCCGCCATTATAGATTTTCCGCCATTTTGAATTTTGTCAAAAAACTACTTTTGCGAACTAGTCCCTGGATTTTTGCCCGATCGGAACCAAACCAGTGCAGAAATGTTCTCTGGAGTATGAATATCAATAATTATCGAAAAAAAGTTGAAATTTCTATTCACGATCGCTAAGGGGCGGAAAACGAACGTTGTGGGAGGAGCCTATTTTACTAAAATGGCTATAACTCAAGAACAAAATGAGATATCTTTACCAAACTTTGTACACATGTGTATGGACTGAGTCTTGGGTCACGATAAAATAATCGCGACGATTGAACACTTGGTGGCGCTATAACACGAAAAAAACATGAAAATGGCTATAACGACCCGACCGCTAGTCCGATTGACTTGAAAATTGGTATGCAGTGTCTTGGTCCAAGGTACCATATATGTCTATGAGGACATTGGCGTATCTCAAAAAACATGGCTGCTATTGGCCAATGAAGTTTGAGCACCTCTAAGACAAGGTTAACGGAGGCTGATCGGAATGAAACTCGGTGGGCATGTTTGACTCATGGACTTAGAGGTCTGTAAAAATTTTGAAAGAAATCGGCCACTAGTTGGCGCTAACGAGTTTTTTGGCTCTGTAATCACGTGGTGTTGCACACATCAACCAAATATACACATCATATGATAGGGCTCCTCATACTGAACAACTTTTCCTCTTAAAGCATTGCTGTCAATCAAATCGTTCATTAAATATTTGCGATTATGTTTGAAACCTACTTTTGCGAACTAGTCTCTGGATTTTTGCCTGATCGGAAACAAACCAGTTTAGGACAATTCTCTGGACTCTCTAGATCAATAATTATCAAAAAAAGTTGAACTTTTGCATTTGAATGCCTATAACAGGGTCATTTAGAAGAGGGGCGTAGCAAAATACACTCAAAAGCATATAAATCCTAAAGGAAAACTCAAAACTTCACGAAAATTATTATGTATATGTAACATAACATGCTGAAAAAGCATGCAAAGTTTCATGGAGATCGGACCATAGGTGGCGCTATAACTGTTAAAAAGCTTTGAAAACCATGTATTCCTATGGTGAAATGCCTGTATTGGCTGTAAATGGTATTCTCCATCTCTGTAATCAGGTGGGGTTAAAAACGTCCACATAATATGCATAAATTATGATAGATCTCCTCATACTGAACAACTTTGCCTCAAGAACCAATACTGTCAATCAAATCGTTATTTAAACATTCACAATTATGTTAATAACCTACTTTTGCAAACTAGTCATAGATTTTTCAACCTGATCAGAACCAACCCAGGGCAGTACAATTCTCTGGACTCTTTAGAGCAATAATTATTTTTAAAAAAAGTTAAACTTTTGCATCTGAATGGCTATAACTGGGTTATTTCAAGATGTGGCCTTGACCAAGTGTCCCCAAATGCCTATATCTATTCAATGAATGCTCAGATATTCTTAAAAACAAGTCAGAACATGTGTACTATGCCTCTAAACAAGCATGAAAATTTTCAGACAGATAGGACCATATTTGCCTCTATAACAGTTAAAAAGCTGAAAATTATGAAAATAATGGTATATTAAGCCAATAAGTGGTCGTTTGCTGCCCCCCGCTGTTCATTTTATTGTACTACACTCTAATATTGATATACAAGTCATTTTCAGCTTTAAATAAATCACTATTTTAACATTTGCTATCACATTTAGTTAAAATTAATCTATTAAGTATTACTATTGACAATTGTCACATTGAGAAATGTGAATCTTGAAGGAGACTTGCAGGAAACATTTTGTTTACTGCAACATCATAAAGTTCAAATGTCTGTAACTACAACAAAATGTGTGTGTAGTCCTATGTTTCTGAATACATTTTTAAAAATCTGATTAATAGTTACAAAGAGCTATGTGAAATGATTATAGACCATAGCATTAAAAAAGTGTGTGTGTGTCTGGCCTTGACCAAGTGTCCCCAAATGCCTATATCTATTCAATGAATGCTCAGATATTCTTAAAAACAAGTCAGAACATGTGTAATATGCCTCCAAACAAGCATGACAATTTTCAGACAGATAGGACAATATTTGCCTCTATAACAGTTAAAAAGGTGAAAATGACAGAGTTCATATGAAAATAATGACCAATATGTGGTCTTTTGCTGCCCCCCGCTGTTCATTTTATTGTACTACACTCTAATATTGATCTATGGTTATAGATACATGGTTAATCATAGTAAATAATACTAGAACGTGGTGCATTTCACAAAAAAATGTGACATGCTCATAGACCATTAAAAGATATTTTCACAATAACATATCTCAAAAATATTGTGTGTGTGTGTGTGTGTGTGTGTGTGTAACCATGCATAATGGAACAACTGGTTTGAAGCCTGTTTCAGAGCCTATTTTACTAAAAGGGCTATAACTCAGGAACTAAATGAGATATCTTCACCAAACTTGGTACACTTGTGTATGGGATGAGTCTTTGGTCAAGGTAAAAAGAATTGTGAGGATTGAACACTTGGTGGCGCTATAACATAAAAAAACATGAAAAGGGCTATAACCACCCGACTGCCAGTCCGATTGACTTGAAAGTTGGTATGCAGTGTCTTGGTCCAAGGTACCACGCATGTCTATAAAGGAAATTGGCGTAGCTCAAAAAACATGGCCGCCATTGGCCAATGAAATGTGAGCACTTATTAGACAAGGTTAACAGAGGCCGATCGGAACAAAAGTTGGCGAGCATGTTTGACTCAGGGTCCTAGAGGTCTGTAATAATTTTTTAAGAATTTGGCCACTAGTAGGCGCCAATTAGTTTTATGGCTCTGTAATCACGTGATGTTTCACATATTCTCACAATATTGATATAATTTGATAGATCTCCTCATACTGAACAACTTTGTCTCTAGAAACATTGCTGTCAATCAAATCGTTCATTAAATATTTGTGATTATGTTAAAAACCTACTTTTGCAAATAAGTCCCTGTTTTTTTGCCCGATCGGAACCAAACCAGTCTAGGACAATTCTCTGGACTCTCTAGATCAATAATTATCAAAAAAAGTTTTACTTTTGCATTTGGATGGCTATAACAGGGTCATTTCGAAAAGAGGCGTGGCAAAAAACCCCTCAAAAGCCTATAAATTCTAAGGGAAAGCTCAAAACTTCACGAAAATTGGTGGCCATGTGTGAGATTAGATCCTTAACAAGCATTAAACGTTTTATAGAGATCGGACCATAGGTGGCGCTATAACTGTTAAAAACCTTTTAAAACCATGTTTCCTATGGTGAATTGCCTGTAAATTGAATTTTCCATCTATTATTTCAGCGTTTAAAATCTTGCTAAATAAAACTTAATGTCTTTTGATGCTTGTGTGCTTAAAGGCCTTAAAGGCTTGAACCCCGCTAAATGCTGCTTGCAGCTTTAATTATTATTATTATTCTCCGCTAAAACGCATCGTGCAGCCCAAACCGTAAGGGCTGGAGCTTTGAAACTTTGTCAGATGGTAGCCCAAAAATCGAGGAGAGGTTATCAAATTATGAGCCAAATTGGCCTATAGGTGGCGCTATAGCAATCAATTGTGCGAAACTGCTCATAACTCCTAAACCGTATGTCATAGACTCAAGTGTCTTATATCATTGGAAAGCTGAATACCTGACGTAAATAATGTATATCTCCGATTTCATTTCCGGTATGCAAATTTTTCCGTCATTTTGAATTTTGTTGAAAAACTACTTTTGCGAACTAGTCCCTGGATTTTTGCCCGATCGGAACCAAACCAGTGCAGAAATGTTCTCTGGAGTATGAATATCAATAATTATCGAAAAAAAGTTGAAATTTCTATTCACGATCGCTAAGGGGCGGAAAACAAACGTTGTGGGAGGAGCCTATTTTACTAAAATGGCTATAACTCAAGAACAAAATGAGATATCTTTACCAAACTTTGTACACATATGTATGGACTGAGTTTTGGGTCACGATAAAAGAATCGCGACGATTGAACACTTGGTGGCGCTATAACACGAAAAAAACATGAAAATGGCTATAACCACCCGACCGCTAGTCCGATTGACTTGAAAATTGGTATGCAGTGTCTTGGTCCAAGGTACCATATATGTCTATGAGGATATTGGCGTATCTCAAAAAACATGGCTGCTATTGGCCAATGAAGTTTGAGCACCTCTAAGACAAGGTTAACGGAGGCTGATCGGAATGAAACTCGGTGGGCATGTTTGACTCATGGACTTAGAGGTCTGTAAGAATTTTGAAAGAAATCGGCCACTAGTTGGCGCTAACGAGTTTTTTGGCTCTGTAATCACGTGGTGTTGCACACATCAACCAAATATACACATCATATGATAGGGCTCCTCATACTGAACAACTTTTCCTCTAAAAGCATTGCTGTCAATCAAATCGTTCATTAAATATTTGCAATTATGTTTAAAACCTACTTTTGCGAACTAGTCTCTGGATTTTTGCCTGATCGGAAACAAACCAGTCTAGGACAATTCTCTGGACTCTCTAGATCAATAATTATCAAAAAAAAGTTGAACTTTTGCATTTGAATGCCTATAACAGGGTCATTTAGAAGAGGGGCGTAGCAAAATACACTCAAAAGCATATAAATCCTAAAGGAAAACTCAAAACTTCACGAAAATTATTATGTATATGTAACATAACATGCTGAAAAAGCATGCAAAGTTTCATGGAGATCGGACCATAGGTGGCGCTATAACTGTTAAAAAGCTTTGAAAACCATGTATTCCTATGGTGAAATGCCTGTATTGGCTGTAAATGGTATTCTCCATCTCTGTAATCAGGTGGGGTTAAAAACATCCACATAATATGCATAAATTATGATAGATCTCCTCATACTGAACAACTTTGCCTCAAGAACCAATACTGTCAATCAAATCGTTATTTAAACATTCACAATTATGTTAATAACCTACTTTTGCAAACTAGTCATAGATTTTTCAACCTGATCAGAACCAACCCAGGGCAGTACAATTCTCTGGACTC
Source organism: Gobio gobio (assembly GCF_949357685.1). Classification (NCBI taxonomy): domain Eukaryota; kingdom Metazoa; phylum Chordata; class Actinopteri; order Cypriniformes; family Gobionidae; genus Gobio; species Gobio gobio. The sequence continues at coordinate 53,345,060 of NC_137102.1, read as the reverse complement.
TTTAGAGCAATAATTATTTTTAAAAAAAGTTAAACTTTTGCATCTGAATGGCTATAACTGGGTTATTTCAAGATGTGGCCTTGACCAAGTGTCCCCAAATGCCTATATCTATTCAATGAATGCTCAGATATTCTTAAAAACAAGTCAGAACATGTGTACTATGCCTCCAAACAAGCATGAAAATTTTCAGACAGATAGGACCATATTTGCCTCTATAACAGTTAAAAAGCTGAAAATTATGAAAATAATGGTATATTAAGCCAATAAGTGGTCGTTTGCTGCCCCCCGCTGTTCATTTTATTGTACTACACTCTAATATTGATATACAAGTCATTTTCAGCTTTAAATAAATCACTATTTTAACATTTGCTATCACATTTAGTTAAAATTAATCTATTAAGTATTACTATTGACAATTGTCACATTGAGAAATGTGAATCTTGAAGGAGACTTGCAGGAAACATTTTGTTTACTGCAACATCATAAAGTTCAAATGTCTGTAACTACAACAAAATGTGTGTGTGTAGTCCTATGTTTCTGAATACATTTTTAAAAATCTGATTAATAGTTACAAAGAGCTATGTGAAATGATTATAGACCATAGCATTAAAAAAGTGTGTGTGTGTCTGGCCTTGACCAAGTGTCCCCAAATGCCTATATCTATTCAATGAATGCTCAGATATTCTTAAAAACAAGTCAGAACATGTGTAATATGCCTCCAAACAAGCATGACAATTTTCAGACAGATAGGACAATATTTGCCTCTATAACAGTTAAAAAGGTGAAAATGACAGAGTTCATATGAAAATAATGACCAATATGTGGTCTTTTGCTGCCCCCCGCTGTTCATTTTATTGTACTACACTCTAATATTGATCTATGGTTATAGATACATGGTTAATCATAGTAAATAATACTAGAACGTGGTGCATTTCACAAAAAAATGTGACATGCTCATAGACCATTAAAAGATATTTTCACAATAACATATCTCAAAAATATTGTGTGTGTGTGTGTGTGTGTGTGTGTGTGTGTAACCATGCATAATGGAACAACTGGTTTGAAGCCTGTTTCAGAGCCTATTTTACTAAAAGGGCTATAACTCAGGAACGAAATGAGATATCTTCACCAAACTTGGTACACTTGTGTATGGGATGAGTCTTTGGTCAAGGTAAAAAGAATTGTGAGGATTGAACACTTGGTGGCGCTATAACATAAAAAAACATGAAAAGGGCTATAACCACCCGACTGCCAGTCCGATTGACTTGAAAGTTGGTATGCAGTGTCTTGGTCCAAGGTACCACGCATGTCTATAAAGGAAATTGGCGTAGCTAAAAAAACATGGCCGCCATTGGCCAATGAAATGTGAGCACTTATTAGACAAGGTTAACAGAGGCCGATCGGAACAAAAGTTGGCGAGCATGTTTGACTCAGGGTCCTAGAGGTCTGTAATAATTTTTTAAGAATTTGGCCACTAGTAGGCGCCAATTAGTTTTATGGCTCTGTAATCACGTGATGTTTCACATATTCTCACAATATTGATATAATTTGATAGATCTCCTCATACTGAACAACTTTGTCTCTAGAAACATTGCTGTCAATCAAATCGTTCATTAAATATTTGTGATTATGTTAAAAACCTACTTTTGCAAATAAGTCCCTGTTTTTTTGCCCGATCGGAACCAAACCAGTCTAGGACAATTCTCTGGACTCTCTAGATCAATAATTATCAAAAAAAGTTTAACTTTTGCATTTGGATGGCTATAACAGGGTCATTTCGAAAAGAGGCGTGGCAAAAAACCCTCAAAAGCCTATAAATTCTAAGGGAAAGCTCAAAACTTCACGAAAATTGGTGGCCATGTGTGAGATTAGATCCTTAACAAGCATTAAACGTTTTATAGAGATCGGACCATAGGTGGCGCTATAACTGTTAAAAACCTTTTAAAACCATGTTTCCTATGGTGAATTGCCTGTAAATTGAATTTTCCATCTATTATTTCAGCGTTTAAAATCTTGCTAAATAAAACTTAATGTCTTTTGATGCTTGTGTGCTTAAAGGCCTTAAAGGCTTGAACCCCGCTAAATGCTGCTTGCAGCTTTAATTATTATTATTATTATTATTATTAACTTTTAAATGCCAGTACAAATTACAACCGTATTGATATTATACAAATGACGTTATTGATGGCTAACGGACCTTTTCACTGACGTAATGAGGCTGACGCGCACTTGCAAGCCTGTTCCATTTACATGTTCTCCGAATGCTAAAGAGGAGTCTCGCCTAGCCTCTGAAGGAAGTGACTTGGAAGGATTAGTCCTACAGAGGAAGGATCCTTGACATTGAGAAACACCTTGAGTCTCATTACCTCAGCCTATATACCATGTTCACTCTATCATTCACTGCAAAGTCTTGTTTGTTGTAAACTGCATTTCTGAGCGTTTTCCCTGGTTTTGGATTTCTTGCCTGTTCGTGGATTACCCGTTTGCCTGTCTCTCCTGTCTTGTTTGCCTGATTGGAATGATTGCCAGTTATGACCTCTTGTCTGTTTGTTGACTACGAGTGTGGATTAGCCTATAAAATAAAGCTGCTGTGCAGTCATGTTAAAACTGGAAGAGGCCATCCCCAAACTTTTCCCACAAAACTGGGAGCATGAAATTTTCCAAAATGTCTTGGTATGCTGACGCATTAAGAGTTCCTTTCACTGGAACTAAGGGGTCAAGCCCAACCCCTGAAAAACAACCCCACACTATAATCCCCCCTCCAGCACACTTTACACTTGGTACAATGCGGTCAGGCAAGTATCGTTCTCCTGGCAACCGCCAAACCCAGATTTGCCCATCGGATTACCAGACAGAGAAGCGTGATTGGTCACTCCAGAGAACGCCTTCACTGCTCTAGAGTCCACTGGTGGCGTGCTTTACACCACTGCATCTGACACTTTGCATTGCACTTGGTGATGTAAGGCTTGGATGAGCTGCTCAGCCATAGAAACCCATTCCATGAAGCTCTCTACACACTGTCCTTGAGCTTGTTAATATGAGAATTATGATGCATTATTTAAGAGTTTTAAATATTACATAACATGAGTAGCTCAGACAGACAGACAGACAGATAGATAGATAGATAGATAGATAGATAGATAGATAAGAAATATTAGATAGAATAGAAGGTAAGTGAGTGTCAGTGGTTTAGAAATAGTTCATAGAATGGCAGCTAATAGAGTTTAATGGGCTTCAGTGTGTTTACATTACTTTTCAGAGTTTTGATCGTCATATTTAGGAAAACCGTGAGTCCGATCAGTCTGAAAAGATATAGCACACCGAGTCATAAAAGTTTGAATGTCTGAGCCAAGTTTAGAGTATAGAGTTAAAGCTCTAGGAGGAGTTAGAGTCAGAAGTTTGGGTTAAAAGAATAATAATATTACGTTTATTAAGCATTTCAGTAAGTTGGCTCTCCCAAGTCAACTTAATAACTTATATAAGATTAAAATAATATCAGATTTTATAAACACAAAAACAGATTTCACTTATGTGACAAATCCTATACGTTTCCTTTGGTTAAATACATTTTCAGTGATAAAAAATTTATTTTTTATTTTTATTTTAGTGTTGATATGATAACTAGTAGTAAGTTTCGTCATTCTGGCATGTGTGGAAAGTTTTAAACCACAACTAGCCCCGCGGTATGTGCTCACCCAAATCATTGTAGGCAACCTGAAGCTTACTTTATTAAACTTAAACACAAGAGAGCAGTATAAAAAGAAGTACGTACAGTATGCTCTACATATGAGCGGTCAATTTCGTCACCGCCCCTTTTAAGGGGAAAATAAACTAGACTTCCCATAGACTTCAATACAAAATAGCGGCACAAAACAACGTCCATACACAGCCGGCAGGCTTGAATGACTTCAGAAATCAACAAGATTAAACATGTCAAGTAATTATATGTCCAGCCTCTCTGCCTGTTTTTGAAAGTAAACATCTTTAAATGTATATATTATGTCTTTATATAGAAGCACTCATTCATAACATCTGCAGTAACTGACTGAAGTTCATTCACAACAGTAAGAGCATTTGTGCACTTTCACAAGAGTCATAAGTCAGAGAGATAAATGAAGTCCAGTCAATCATCAAACTCTTTTTATCCAGTTGAGTCTGAGCTTTAACAGGCATGAGCAGATGAAGGTGTTTGGTGTCCTACTGTACGGTAGGTGATGGTGTCCGTATCTCCTGTCCCATCTGAAAATAAATTAAACAAACCTCACTTTAAAAAATGATATGATCAATAAAGTGACATGTGTTTTTACTTTAACTCATCAAAATTAGTTAAGCAATTTTTGAAGCCATGGTTTACAGTGATTTTTTTGTAGCTTTTTTTGCGTTTAGTTGGCTTTCTGCTGTGTGTGCCTGCTCATAGAAACTTTGAAGAAAACATGCACCCCATTTTGTACACAAATAGTGAAGCGGCTAACGAATGTGCCTTTCGTTTTACGTTTAAACAATAAAGTGATCCTGGCTGGCATGCATTCAGATGTACAGAATCCCTTACACAGAATCCCAGCTTCAGAAGTAACAAAAGCAAATGGCTTGATTTTTTTGGCTTGATTTGTTTTTTTAATGAAGGCAATCATGTCCCAGACAGTGGTCAAGAACTAATCAACTTACACTCACAATTGATTAAATAAGGAAATATAAGGAAATAAAAGCATTGTTTCCATATTTCCTGTCATCTGTTATCCTCAGATATGCCACTTTGACAATGACATTTAGTTAATCAGCTGAATAGTTTTTTTGTCATGTATTGACACCAGTGTTGGTCAATTACTGTTAATTAATTACTAGCTAGTACTACATCTTCAACAGTGTAATTAGATTACTGTAGCCTACTAATTACGCACTCAATTACTTATTACTAAGTCCCATATCAACGTTGACCAGTTGAAAATTACAAGGTGTAGGAGCTAAATCTAATACTTTCAGCTACTGAGTTGTTTTGGTCCCTCGAGAAATTAGGTTGACTCACTTTCTTGCTTTGGTGTTACGTTGTTTAGTCTTCATCCATAAGAAACGAGAAGATCATTCTTCCATTGCATCAGCATACACAGTTTATTGGCTCCACAAACACCACCGTGCTTAATGTCCAATTGAAAATTCAATACATTCATCATAGTTTTACATACGTTCAACGCTCTTGCGATCAAAACACATACATTCAGCATAAGGAAGGCTAACGTTACCTATACATTGACCTCTTAGTAATGTTCACAGCGCTACTCAGTGGTCAAGATAAGAATAACATCACCCTTCCAAACACATATGGCAGAGGTGGACAGTAACGAAGTACATTTACTTGAGTACTGTACTTAAGTACCCTTTTTGAGTATCTGTACTTTACTGAAGTATTATTTTTTAGGTGAACTTTTACTTTAACTTTCAAACACACCAGGTGGTAAAGCTGGTTTCATTTTTTAGAGAAGATGATGATTGGGCGTGAGAGACTCCAGATCATTAGGATCGTCTGATAGCTTGGTAATTGGTTGATCGTTCAAAATGGAATCCACTTCGCAGAAAACTGTGTGAAGTCCATCATCATCTAACCTTTGTCGATGTAGAACAGAACTGAGAACCTTTTTTACAGAGCGTATCATTCTTTCCCATATACCGCCATGGTGTGAACCTGCTGGTGGATTACAGCTCCAACGAATTCCAATCTGTGACAATACTCTTTGAACGAAGTACATTTACTTGAGTACTGTACTTAAGTACACTTTTTGAGTATCTGTACTTTACTGAAGTATTATTTTTTAGGTGAACTTTTACTTTAACTTCACTACATTTGAAAGACAAACATCGTACTTTTTACTCCACTACATTTCTATCAAGGTCCTCGAAGTCAAAAGTCATTTCTGTAGCAGCTTTCCAAGTCAGAGGATGATTTTTTTCTTCTTTAAAAGTGTTTTTTTTTTTCTTTCAAAATGTAAATGTCTGGGAGAAAGAGAAGCATAGACAAATGGATGAATCTGAAAAAGCATGATGAAAGAGCTCAGTTCAGTCTGTTTTTTTTTGTGCCTCTGAGATGCCAGAGCACGAGTACTGAATAGAGCTTTCTTTTGTTTTTTTTTCGCACTTAAACAGACCAATACACACAATGTCAATTTTCATTTTGAAAAACGTAAATAAAGTTGATTATGTCTTAAGTGAACGTAAACAGTTGGGGGAATATCGGATATGTATCAGTGTATAGGATTTGTGCATTCTGCCTTAAAGTGACAGCAGCTTTGTAAAAAGCATTGTAACTTTTAAGTATTTAAATTAGTTCAAGGTGGTCGTATGCTAGCATGTCAGATGGAGCATCACTGACTGGCTTAAACCACCATGGCATAGCGTGCATTTATACAACAATGCAACAATATTAAAGGGGTGGTAAAACACATTCTTTTGAAGGCTTGACTGTGTTTGTGGGGTGCACTGTAACATGTGTTCATGCTTCGTTTAAAAAAAAATTGCCTTATTTTTCATATATTTGACCTTTATTCTACACTGCTCTGTCCCTCCTTGTAAAACGGTCTGATGCTTTCCGGGTTGTATGAAGCCAGTCCCTCAAAAATACGCAGTGGGCTCTGATTGGTTAGCTGGCCCAGTGTGTTGTGATTCGCTAACCGCCTAGTGTACGTTTGTCGGAAACGTCACGCCCCTTCCCTTACCGGAGGCTGTGCTTTGGTCATAGAAACAACGGCGTCAATAAAACCATATGAGCCCCAATCAGACCCAGAACATTTGAGTGAAGATGATCGAGCAGAACCTGTTCAGTCCTCAAGAGTAAAGACTGCGGGTCTATAGTGATCGCTACTGAATGGCACTTTAACTTTTGTATTTTTAGAACGATTATAGCCAAATATCTGTCGCAAGAACTAACCCAAAACGAACACTAAGCACTGGCTTTAACTAGTAAGTTAGCCAAATCACACACAGAAGCATGTTTAGCATGCCTGTAGATAAACAATACATAAAAGCTCTAATCAAAGAATCATTTACACTAATGTCAGGTTCGCTGTTGAGATTTTAACGTTAGTGTTTGTAACGTTAGGTGTTCGTCGGATAACGTTAAGTATGAATGAGCATTTAACAGACAGGTTTGCAGAACAGTGTTGTCATCTGTTTACTTCCTTGCTACAACCTATTACAGGAAAACACATCGATGAAAAATAAATCAGACTTACAGGTTGTGGCCCATGAACAGCTTCTGTTTGTAAATCCAGCTTTCAGGACAAGCCGTTGTGCATATCCTGTATTGAACTCGCGAAGTTTGTGGAAGTTTGTGTTTTCCTCCATGAAATGTGCAGCGCGCGCGTTGTGCATCCACGCACCGGCAGTGTTTTTTTCACGCAGCTGACGTTGTGCAAATCTGGCATTGAACTTGCGAAGTTTGTGGAAGTTTGTGTTTTCCTCCATGAAATGTGCAGCGTGCGCGTCGTGCATCCACGCACCGGCAGTGTTTTTTTCACGCAGCTGACGTTGTGCAAATCTGGCATTGAAATCGCGAAGACGGTGGATGTTTTCCTCTGTTGTGCTGCAGGGAGCCCTGCGCGCGCCTGATTCCCCGCTGACTCAAACACACGTGCAACATGCTGTATGTTAAACACTCTGCAACGCACCCCTGTCCCTATGAAGGCTGAACAAAGCAAGTACCCCAGACCTGCAATCCGGATGAAAATAACAGCGTTTCCTTGGCATCGCGGCAACAACACTCCAGCCTTACTATACCACAACAACAGCGCCGCGATACAAAATGGCCTCACCCCCCCTTAGTTAATATTCTCGGAGGAGGGGTTTATGTAAATATTGGGCCTGGTGATGTCAGCAAGCCCTGGAGGAATGTCTGTAGTCGCCTGCTGGCCGTTTGCTGTAGTTCTTAGAAAACTGATTTCTTTAAAAGCAAATATCTCCCTTTGCTTTAAACTTTGAACGTTGTAACTTTGCAGATGTTGTTTATGCTCAAGCAGCAACATTACACGCTAGCTAAAGTTAGAATAGTGAAATCGTGGTTTACCACCCCTTTAAAATAATGCATTGACATAAAAAAGGAAATTTACTTTTGATACTTAAGTACTTTTAAAAGCAAGTACTTCTGTACTTTTACTTAAAGGTCCCGTTTTTCGTGTTTTTTTGAAGCTTTGATTGTGTTTACAGTGTGCAATATAACATGTGTTCATGTTTCGCGTGTAAAAAAACACAGTATTTTCACACAATTCACTTATCTGTATACTGCTGTTTTAACTGTCCTCAAAACGGCTTGAAAGATTTCCCTGTTCTATGAAGTCCCTCCTTCAGAAACACGTAACGAGTTCTGATTGTGCCAGCGGTTCCCGTGTTGTGATTCGACAGCAGCTTAGCGCACGCAGAGCGCACGTTACCGGAAAGGTCACGCCTCTCACCATAACGGGGATGCATGCGCTCAATGATCTCTAAGTACAGCGTCCCTGGGAAAGCCAAACAAAGGTGACTTGACTCCGGGATGAAAATAACAGCGTCTCGACGACATGGCAACAAACAAACTACACAAACGCAACCGAACGCAACACTTCCTCTTATCCACGCGGGAGCAACAAGACCACGCCCCCTTTTTCGCGTACTCTTGTGGGCGGAGGTTAGTCGACAAACTGCTCTACTGACGTAATTAAAGCAGGATGTACCAGGATGTAGTCCCAACTGGCCGTTCGCTGTAGGCTTTGAAAGGGAACTTCTGTTAAATAAAATATCTCGCTTGGCATTGAACTTTGAGCTTTATAATTTTACAGGTATTATATATGCTCAAACAGCAACATTACACACTAACTAAAGTTTGAAAAATGGGATCACGAAGAACAGGACCTTTAAGTAAAAATAGTTTTTAAAGGGGTGGTAAAACACATTCTTTTGAAGGCTTGATTGTGTTTGTGGGGTGCACTGTAACATGTGTTCATGCTTCGTTTAAAAAAAATTGCCTTATTTTTCAAATATTTGACCTTTATTCTACACTGCTCTGTCCCTCCTTGTAAAACGGTCTGATGCTTTCCGGGTTGTATGAAGCCAGTCCCTCAAAAATATGCGATGGGCTCAGATTGGTTAGCTGGCCCAGTGTGTTCTGATTCGCTAACCGCCTAGTGCACTTTGTCGGAAACGTCACGCCCCTTCCCTTCACCGGAGGCTGTGCTTTGGTCAGTATTAGAAACCATTGCGTCAATAAAAACATACCAATCTGAGCCCGAATCAGACCCAGAACATTTTAGTGAAGATGATCGAGCAGAACCTGTTCATTCCTCAAGAGTAAAGACTGCGGGTCTATAGTGATCGCTACTGAATGGCACTTTAACTTTTATATTTTTAGAACGATTATAGCCAAATATCTGTCGCAGGAACTTTTAACCCAAAACGAACACTAACACTGGCTTTACTAGCAAGTTAGCCAAATCACACACAGAACCATGTTTAGCATGCCTGTAGATAAACAATACATAAAAGCTCTAATCAAAGAATCATTTACACTAATGCCAGGTTCGCTGTTGAGATTTTAACGTTAGTGTTTGTAACGTTAGGTGTTCGTCGGATAACGTTAAGTATGAATGAGCATTTAACAGACTGGTTTGCAGAACAGCGTTGTCATCTGTTTACTTCCTTGCTACAACATATTACAGGAAAACACATCGATGAAATATAAATCAGACTTACAGGTTGTGGCCCGTAAACAGCTTCTGTTTGTAAATCCAGCTTTCAGGACAAGCCGTTGTGCATATCCTGTATTGTACTCGCGAAGTTTGTGGAAGTTTGTGTTGTCCTCTGTGAAATGTGCAGCGAGCGCGTCGTGCATCCACGCACTGGAAGTGTTTTTTTCACACAGCTGACGTTGTTCAAATCCGGCATTGAACTCGCGAAGATTGTGGATGTTTTCCTCTGTTAGATGTGCTGCAGGGAGCCCCGCACGCGCCTGTTTCCCTCCGTCTCATACACACGTGCATATAACACGCTGTATGTTAAACGCTCTGCGTCCCAAGGACTGCTGAACAGAGCAAGTACCCCAGACCTCCAATCCGGATGAATATAACAGCGTTTCCTTGGCATCGCGGCAACAACACTCCAGCCTAACTATACCACAACTAGGGATGGGCATTTCAAGCAAAAATGATATTCGAAGATCGCTGGGAATTATTCGATTTTTATTCGAAAATCGCAACTCCTCCCCCGCATGTACGCATGTACGCATGTATAGAGTCTGGGAAACTACGTCATTGCGCATTGCATTATGGGTAGTCGCCGCCATGTTTTAGGACACGCTCAGGAGTGTACAATGATAACAAATGCGAATCACCAGAGGAATAAACGACTGTATTTACTTTAATACTTTTTAAGAACTCTTGCTTGCACTCACTTATAATAAATGGACTAATATTTGAATCTCTTACGTACATGAGCGCTCAGTCGTGCGGCCAGGATCCTGCACAAATTCATCACGTTTCATACAATGAGAAATCAGACGGCCGCCTTCTATCGCACCACACATTGGTTTGTCTTTTGCAGTTTATTTTTTAATAGCCTAACTAAAAAGTCTGTAGCTGATATATAAAATAGTAAATATACTTATAGCTTGATCTCAGCCAGTGGATCATTTATTCAATCAACATAGCCTATATCATATCGCCCTAATTCCTTAACGTGCATTAAAGGATAACAGATTATGGCTCGTAATGCAGCTTTGAAATGATTTGTATTTGAAAGCGCTTTAGCCTACAGTACTAAAAAGTTTTACTGGACTTAAATGGAACAAGTACAAGATTTCCTTCTACTGAGAGAAGCTGAACAATGAAGCATATCCAGACGCGTTTCATGCATTATTTATGGTGTGAGCACATTCAAGCGGTTCAGAAAATATTCATCTGTAATATATCTGTTATAAATAATAAATACAAATTATAAAGACACATTTTGGCTAAGTTGTTTATTTCCGAGTGTTATGCTGCCTTCACATGCTCTCTGAATTATCGTGAATAGGAGTTTCCTTGGTAAAAATTGCACATGAACGCCCTCCACTTTCGAAATATGAATGGGATGAGCTCGTAATCACGACTTCAGAAGTGGGAATTGTCAAATTTCCGATAGCACGTGAAGGTAGCATTACTTTCACTTACTCTTGTTATTTCCAAGCTGGTAAACTGAAATATTGCGCGTGATTTGAGATATGTTTTCCACGCAGGTTGTAAAATAGCGGCTATGGCAGTTCATAACACAGCAAGCGGTGACCATTCAAATGTGTTTTTAACTGTATAATACAAGTTTTAAAGTCTACCTCCACTACTACTCATTCTCTAATGTAGTGCAGTGTCCTAAAGACCACGAATGCATTGCGTTGCTGACGTCACGTTCCCATTCTCTATAGGCTACACACATAAACAGAGAGAGAGAGAGAGAGAGGGAGAGAGATCATTCACACTCTCAATCTGTATGATAAACTGTTTAATTCATTAGGGAATAGGCTATATCAACTCAAACCATATTATTGTAACATGCTGAAACAAATGACTGTAATGTGACATCGCCCCAAGTTACCTGATAAATGCCACAAGTCTACAGCGTGCGCGTGAGACGATGTGTTATTCTTCTGTTGTCTCAGGGCGTTTTTACTCTGGCATTTTAGTTCGGAATGGGGCACGGTTAGCATGAAAAATTGCTAATATGAAAGCTTACCTACAGAGCTTGGTGTGCACTGAGGTACCGAACCCGAGAACACACAACCGGAGTTCGGTTGCTCTCGGAGCTGAGCCGTGATTCACGTGAATGTGCAAACAACACTCCGGTGTTGTGGAACAAAGTAACCAGCGCATGCGTTTTAGCCGATTACAATGTCATTAGTTCAATAACATACACGTAAGAGATGATAGTGTTGATGATTTAGCTGAGATACGATCGCGAGAGCGAGCTTGCAGTGTATTCGCGCATAGAGTGCAATCAGGGCAGCAAATTAATGGCAATTCACCGTCTCCTCAAAAGAGTCTGTTTGCAAGCAGCAAAGCCGCCTTCAAGCGACACACATACGGTAAACCCAAGTGTCGTTTACTCAGCTGCACATAATAGCACCAAATTAATTGAAAAAAGCCCAATATATTGACCCGCGTTCTGTTTTCTATCACGCCCGTGCACGTTTGTGATGACGTAAGATGAACGCAAACGCACCAGGGTTCAAGTTGAGTGTGAAACCAGACCAACACTGCGGAGGCGGAGGGAACAATCAGACTCGGACCGCAGCAAACGTGTCCAGTATAAAACACCCTGAGAGCTGACTGGCAGCTTTTAGGAGCGTTATTGGCAGCGCCTCTGGTTACATGAACGCGTCAGCACCACATCAGCACCGACAACATGGGGATTTTTTTTGGACGATAATCGCACATACTATTCGATATTCTATAATTAAATAACTAATCGAATATTCGAAAATCGCGACCCATCCCTAACCACAACAGCGCCGCGATACAAAATGGCCTCACCCCCCCTTATTTAATATTCTCGTCGGAGGGGTTTATGTAAATATTGAGCCTGGTGATGTCACCAACCCTGGAGGAATGTGTGTAGTCGCCTACTGGCCGTTTGCTGTAGTTCTTAGAAACTGATTTCTTTAAAAGCAAATATCTCCCTTTGCTTTAAACTTTGAACGTTGTAACTTTGCAGATGTTGTTTATGCTCAAGCAGCAACATTACACGCTAGCTAAAGTTAGAATAGTGAAATCGTGGTTTACCACCCCTTTAACAACTTTCACTTGTAACAGAGTAATATTTGACCAGTAGTACTTTTACTTTCACTCGAGTAATGGAGTTGTGTACTTTGTCCACCTCTGCTGGCTCCTACATACCGACCCCTAATTGTTAATGGTAAACAAACCTAACAATTCCAATACAATGAAAAAGAAGGAGCCAAAACATTACCATACACCCAGTCAAAACGGTCTTATTTACACTTCATGTAATAGACAAAGTTTTGTTATTGGTCTTTCAATGATGCTGGTTTTAGTCTGCAACCTCACAGAACGCACCAGACCAGGCTTATATGGAAAAACCTCAATGACATTGCCAAGAGCCCAGGAACCACGAGGAGCTGATGAATCCATAATCACCACAATGTCTCCAATAAACAAACTCCTTTTCTTCTGATTCCACTTTTGTCTCTCTCGAAGCAAAGGCAGGTACTCCCGTAGCAATCTTTTCCAGAACAAATCTGAAAGGTATTGCACTTGTCTCCATCGTCTTCTCACATACTGGTCATCATGAGGTTCAAACACACCAGGTGGTAAAGCTGGTTTCCCTTTTAAGAGAAGATGATGATTGGGCGTGAGAGGCTCCAGATCATTAGGATCGTCTGATAGCTTGGTAATTGGTTGATCGTTCAAAATGGAATCCACTTCCTGCATCCTGACAATGCAGGAAATCTGAACGCTTGTGGCGAAAGACAAAACTTGTTGTCCATTACAACATTTATAAAAACAGTCTCCGTGCTTTCAATGTGGAACTAGGCAAAGCTAGACAGACCTTCATTTCAAATATTATAAATAGAAACATAAACAACACACGCACTCTTTTTGCTACTGTAGAGAGACTAACAAACCCCCCAAGTCACATTCCCAGTGAAATGCTCTCAGACAGCAAATGTAGTGAGTTTGCTTCCTTCTTCTCCGAGAAAATCATTAATATCAGAAATGCGATCAGCACATCCTTGAGTTGCTCTGAGGTGAGTCAGATCAGACCACAACCTCAGAAAATTATTATGACTGATTTTGAAGCAATTGATGGTAAATTTTTAGAAGAAACGGTACAGCACCTTAAAACATCAACCTGCGCCCTTGACACACTCCCCACTTCTTTTTTCAAAAGTGTGTTTAACTGTTTAGAAGCAGATCTCCTAGAAGTGGTAAACTCCTCACTTCTTTCTGGGACTTTCCCAAACTCCCTTAAAACTGCAGTAGTAAAGCCTCTCCTTAAAAAGAGAAATCTGGATAACTCCATATTGAGCAACTACAGACCAATCTCAAATCTTCCCTTCATAGGCAAGATCATTGAAAAAGTTGTTTTCAGTCAGCTAAATAAATTCTTGAACTCAAACGGATACTTTGACAATTTTCAATCTGGTTTCCGACCAAATCACAGCACAGAGACAGCGCTCATAAAGATTATAAATGATATTCGCCTCAATACAGATACAGGCAAAACATCGATTCTGGTACTACTGGACCTCAGTGCTGCATTCGACACTGTTGACCACAACATACTTCTTGACAGGCTAGAAAATTGGTTTGGGCTTTCTGGAATGGTCCTCAAATGGTTCAGGTCATACTTAGAAGGGAGAGGTTATTATGTGAGTATAGGTGACCATTAGTCTGAGTGGACATCCATGACATGCGGAGTCCCACAAGGGTCAATTCTTGCACCACTCCTATTCAATCTGTATATGCTGCCACTCAGCCAAATAATGAAAAATAACAAAATGGCCTACCACAGCTATGCTGACGACACCCAGATCTACTTAGCCCTATCACCTAATGACTACAGCCCCATTGACTCTCTATGTAAATGCATTGATGAAGTTAACAGTTGGATGTGCCAAAACTTTCTTCAGTTAAACAAAGACAAAACTGAAATTACTACATTAGGAAACAAAGATGAAATTCTCAAGGTGAATGCATATCTTGAGGCTAAAGGCCTGAAATCAAAAAATCAAGTCAGGAATCTTGGTGTGATTTTGGAGTCAGACCTGAGTTTCAGTAGTCATGTCAAAGCAATAACTAAATCAGCTTACTATCATCTTAAAAATATTGCAAGAATTAGAAGCTTTATTTCCAGGCAAGACTTAGAGAAACTCGTTCATGCTTTTATCACCAGCAGGGTGGATTATTGTAATGGTCTTCTCACTGGCCTTCCCAAAAAGACCATTAGAAAGCTGCAGCTCATACAGAACGCTGCTGCCAGGATCCTGAGCAGAACCAGAAAATATGACCATATCACACCAGTCCTCAGGTCTTTACACTGGCTTCCAGTTACATTTAGGATCGATTTTAAAGTACTACTACTTGTATATAAATCACTAAATGACCTAGGACCTCAATACATTGCAGATATGCTGATTAAATACAAACCCAACAGATCACTCAGATCATCAGGATCAAGTCAACTAGAAATACCAAGGGTTCACTCAAAGCAAGGAGAGTCTGCGTTTAGCTATTATGCCAGCCGTAGCTGGAACCAGCTTCCTGAACAGATCAGATGTGCTCCAACAGTAGCCACTTTCAAATCCAGACTCAAAACACATCTGTTCAGCTGTGCATTTACTGAATGAGCTGTGCAACTGTATGTCCGACTAATTGCACCTTATCTTATGCATTTACTCAATGTGCTCTGTGCTTTGTCCGAACTGCTTGCACTTTAATTATGTTTCATTTTAACCCTGTTTTATTTTTAGTTTTTAATTATACTTTTATTTTTAATTATTTTTTCACTTTAATTATGTGTTTCAATTTAACCCTGTTTTATTTTTAGTTTTTAATTATACTTTTTATTTTTTATTATTTTTTATTTTGTTAAGGCTGTCTGGGTGGAAGAGGTTAAGAGACGGGGGAGCGATAAATCAAAATTCCTCCGGTGCGAGGACGATACGTTTAGATCTGCTCTGACGGATAGATCTGTATAGCCTTGGTGGTAAGAGGAAGGACCGTGCAGATCCGCTCTGACGGTTGAACAAAGTAGAGATAGCCCTGGTGTTCCTGTCCAGGAAGATTTGTCTGTAAGGGTAATGTTTAAATGCACAGTTACCTGACAAATATTTTTTGAGTACTCCCTCCGGTGCGAGGAAGACCCGTTTAGATCTGCTCTGGCGGGTAAAACATCTAGAGAACGCCCTCAAGTTAGGCCAAGAAGATTTGTCTGTAAGGGTACTGTCTAAACGCACAGTTACCTGACAAATATTTTTAAAGTAAACCTGACTCTCCATTTTCTTCCACCCCAGATAGGGGATTTCATCTTTATTTTTTATTTCCTTTTAATTCCTATTATAACTGTTATACTATATATATTTCTATTTTATTTTTTCACTTATGACTATTTTAACTTAATTTCTATGTAAAGCACTTTGAATTGCCACTGTGTATGAAATGTGCTATACAAATAAACTTGCCTTGCCTTGCCTTCGCAGAAAACTGTGTGAAGTCCATCATCATCTAACCTTTGTCGATGTAGAACAGAACTGAGAACCTTTTTTACAGAGCGTATCATTCTTTCCCATATACCGCCATGGTGTGAACCTGCTGGTGGATTACAGCTCCAACGAATTCCAATCTGTGACAATACTCTTTGAAATTGATCATGATTCAAGAGCCTCCTTCAGCTTTGCTACTGTATAACCACGCTCAGGAGCCATGTGTGGACAACTACACACCAGATCTCATGGCTGTCCACAAATAAATTGCTCTAAATAGTATAACAATCTGCTTTAATGGCCTTTTCTTCCACACCTTGTTCGAAAGCTTTTATAAAGGTCCTGTATTGAAGTGAATCTCCATCAAATATGGGAATATCTCTTGCTGGCAATGACACTGAACGCTGATGTTGAAGCAAGGCAGTTGTGATTTCATTTTGCTTATGCATGATCTTAAGTATACCATCAGGTGTGGCATCATTCTGACCAGTGGCATCATAGTATACAGAATGCTTGTCCTTTAATTGAGAAGTTGGATGCTGTGATGTTCCCTGTGAAGCTATTGTCTGTTAACTTGTAGCAATGTCAATCCGCTTTTCACCTGTCTTAGGTCGCACATCAACTATTTGGCCAGGTGGTAATGAACGAACACTTTGTTGTGCGAATTTCCCTGGTCCAGGTTCATATTCCGTTGCCATAGGGTTTAATCCATTGGCAGATTTCCTTTTCCTTCCTTCCTTTTCCGAGTGGGAATGGAATGTACAACACTTGCAGATCTTTGAAAAGAGCGTTCAAAAGCCTCTAAAACAGCCAGTTTAGCAGCAGATGCAGCCAATTCAGCATCCAAGTCGAGATGCTTTAAAGCTGCAGCACGAGCAACAAGTGCAGCTCTATCTGCTTCTGCTTTTATCATTGCAGAGGATGCAGTGCTGATTCTATTATTATTAAAGATAAATCACTTGAAAACAAGATATTTCAGTTATTTATGCACATTTAATAATTGAGAGTATTACCTGTGATACAGATGAGGAGAAGGATGAAGGATGCAAGCAGATGATACCCACATGAAAAAATACTATAGTATATTATAGTTTACTCTAGAAAATACTATAGTGTTTTTGAACCGTACTATAGTAAATATACTACAGTAAATTAACAAAGTGTGGTAAATACTACAATATACTACAATATACTGTAGTATCTTTACTATATAGTATGGTTCAAAAACACTATAGTATTTACTAGAGTCATTTTACTATAATAAACTATAATATACTAATAGTTGTGTTCAGTGTTGCCCAATTGATCCAACGAATTTCCAGCTCAAAAGCTCACCAAAACCCGTCCACTCCAAGAAAAACCCACCCAAAACTTTAACTGACAAAATAATGTTATATAATTATATTGCCATACCAATCAATGTTATATTGCCTTGAAACAAAATAATAATGACAAAAAATTCCAGGAAAGCAGACGAAACAGGGCTAATACTAGTGATTTGTTGTTAACGGATAGCCTGACAAGCCAGACCCACATCAAGATGTTGGGTCTGGGTATTCACCATTGGCAGGGCTCAATTCCAGGGGCGGGATAAACGGTTGTCTTTCAAATGCCCTCTGCACGCAATAGGCACAACAACCAACCAGAGCAACGAAGAAGATGAAGCGGAGCTAGTTGATAGATTAAACTTTTGCTGTATCCGGTCGGCAAAACTCCGAACACATCTTCCTTTTTTACGAATGACTTCAGTGGAGTTCTTTTCTCAAAGAAAAGCTTAACTCCAAGTCTTCCAGAGTCACGGCCAAAGCCGTTTCGAAAGGCCGCTGTTCGCCAGCTTCTTTGTTTACGAGTAGCACTGCCCACCGATTCTATACACGATGTGATTGGCCTGACCAGAGTTTGGTTTTTCCAGCTCGCAAGCCAACGGAGAGTTGCTAGACGACCCTGGCTGCAAATTAGATTTGCTGCCACTAGTCCCGGACTAAAATGCATGTTTGAGCTGTTTTAACTGGGAAAAAAGCACAGTCTGTGAAACCAGGAGAGAGTCATTAAAGAAACACAACACTTAAAAAAAAAAAAAAAATAGGCTCATTTTCCAACTCCCCTAGAGTGAGTTTTACCGTTTTTGAATCCATTCAGCCGATCTCCGAGTCTGGCGTTAGCACTTTTAGCATAGTTTAGCATAGATCATTGAATCTGATTAGACCGTTAGCATCTCGCTCAAAAATGACCAAAGAGTTTCAATAATTTTCCTTTTTAAAACTCGTCTCTTCTGTAGTTACATCGTGTACTAAGACCGACGGAAAATGAGAAGCTGCGCATTTCTAGGCCGATATGGCTAGGAACTAGCCTATTCTCTCATTCCTCCGTAATAATCAAGGAACTTTGAGCCATACCATGGGTGCGCAATGATATAATGCAGCGCCTGAAAATAGGCTAACTTCCGTAAACATAACCAATGTGACAACCTAATCTTCAGTGTGTTCCGGTTCAAATAGATATGGTTCAGGATCTGCACCAAAGTAAAAATCTTTTGAATCATCTCTCATGATTACATTAGGTAATATATATACTTGTTGTGAGTTGTATTGTACATGTACAATTTTTGTATTTTTTTTTTGGTCATTTACATGATTTCTCCGTTAACTAGCCTAGAAATCTAGACGCACCCTATAGGCTTAAGATTTGTCTGTGAAACCAGGGGAAAGTCTCTTAAAAATAGTGTGTATTGTAAGTGGCAGATGAATGGCTGAATCCATAACCAGATCTTTCGGCTGTCAAATATAAAAATTTGGTCATGGGACTGAAAACCTCTTACATTCTCCAAGGTCACAAATTGCCGACATGTAAATTTCTTCTTGATTGCACTCTTAATTATTATCATTTATTTTTTTCTCTCTGTGATCTCTAGATGGAGGTGGAGGAGAGGAATATCTCTTGTTCTCATCCCCTCAGGATAGCAGACACAGCAGCATGGAGCTCTTCAGAGATGTTTCCACAAGTAATCCTTCTCAAAGTGCTGTTTATTGGACCTTCTTGATGTCAAGTCACAAAATCACACACATATTCACAGTGTGAATGCTATTGTTCATCTATAGCTGCAAGATGTGGCATTGCATGAGAAAAATATATCTGAGTAAAGCAACAACACACTTTTACATAAAATAATTAAATAAATGTTTAATTGAAGCCAAATGCATTACTGTTACGGCCTGCTCGTGACCGCAACAAAGATGAGACAGCCACAACACTGAACTAATATAATAAATGGAATTTATTACAAAAACTAGGGGTTTACAAAGTGCAAAATGCTGACAACGACAGAGCACAAAGCGAGGCAACCAGAGGCCAGCCGGAGATGATGTTAACTCTCTGCGACCCCCCTCCATTGCATGAAACCACGACATATATCTCCGCTTCCTAATTGAAGTCAGGTGTCCTGCATCTTCTGCGGCCACCTACAAAACAAGGAAACAAAACCAACAAATACCAAGGAAAGAAAAACACACCCATACCCATAACAATTACACAATAACTAATTACCGTTTGTGATGTTGGAAGTGTGTCCTATCAGTTCATTTGTATAAAATGTTTGATATTTTGCATTTTTGATTTCAAATCTCAAACTGACTTTCTCAAAATTACGCCCGAAAACTAGTGATCAAAAGTTTATATTTTGCAAATTCAACAATTCAAGTGATAATAATAAAAAAATTATGCTAACTATACAATAATATTTCAATAATATTATACAATATATACAATAATATTAAAATTAGTTAATATTAATCTTAACATTGCCTACTAATACATTTTTAAGATCAAAAGTTGTATCTGTTAACATTAGTTAATGCACTGTGAACTAACATGAACAATTGAGGTTAATAAATGGTGTAAAAATATATCACTAATTAAGAATATACAAATATACAAATAACGTAAAATAAAAGGTATAACAGCTTCTCTTGCCGTATGCGCCGTTTTTTCTCCTCCGTTTCCCTCAAATAAGCAAGGAGTAAGCACCTTTGGCGATATAATATATATCCGCCATGCTTTGTTTACATCTAGCTACCACAATTCCTTGCACTCAGGCAGTTTGGCGTGACTTTGCCTGGAATGCTACAAAGTCGTCAGTCGTGGTTTGAAGTCGTAACTTACGGGCTCAAAAACCTGCCTGGAACGCAGCATTAGATTAAGAGGCTTTAGTGATCAATTATCAGTATTTAACCTGTAGGCCTATTTAGTATTTATCCACATTATATTTCATCTGCAGCAGCATTGTGAACTTTTGTAATGATACGTGTGGCAAGCAGCGAGGCAGGGGACCGCTGCTTAAAGGGGTGGTAAAACACATTCTTTTGAAGGCTTGACTGTGTTTGTGGGGTGCACTGTAACATGTGTTCATGCTTCGTTTTAAAAAAAATTGCCTTATTTTTCATATATTTGACCTTTATTCTACACTGCTCTGTCCCTCCTTGTAAAACGGTCTGATGCTTTCCGGGTTGTAAGAAGCCAGTCCCTCAAAAATACGCAGTGGGCTCTGATTGGTTAGCTGGCCCAGTGTGTTGTGATTCGCTAAACGCCTAGTGCACGTATGTCGGAAACGTCACGCCCCTTACCGGAGGCTGTGCTTTGGTCAGTGTTAGAAACAACGGCGTCAATAAAACCATATGAGCCCGAATCAGACCCAGAACATTTGAGTTGAAGATGATCGAGCAGAACCTGTTCAGTCCTCAAGAGTAAAGACTGCGGATCTATAGTGATCGCTACTGAATGGCATTTTAACTTTTGTATTTTTAGAACGATTATAGCCAAATATCTGTCGCAAGAACTAACCCAAAACAAACACTAAGCACTGGCTTTAACTAGTAAGTTAGCCAAATCACACACAGAAGCATGTTTAGCATGCCTGTAGATAAACAATACATAAAAGCTCTAATCAAAGAATCATTTACACTAATGTCAGGTTCGCTGTTGAGATTTTAACGTTAGTGTTTGTAACGTTAGGTGTTCGTCGGATTACGTTAAGTATGAATGAGCATTTAACAGACTGGTTTGCAGAACAGCGTTGTCATCTGTTTACTTCCTTGCTACAACCTATTACAGGAAAACACATCGATGAAAAATAAATCAGACTTACAGGTTGTGGCCCGTGAACAGCTTCTGTTTGTAAATCCAGCTTACAGGACAAGCCGTTGTGCATATCCTGTATTGAACTCGCGAAGTTTGTGGAAGTTTGTGTTGTCCTCCGTGAAATGTGCAGCGCGCGCGTCGTGCATCCACGCACCGGCAGTGTTTTTTTCACGCAGCTGACGTTGTGCAAATCTGGCATTGAAATCGCGAAGACGGTGGATGTTTTCCTCTGTTAGATGTGCTGCAGGGAGCCCTGCGCGCGCCTGTTCCCCGCTGACTCAAACACACGTGCATATAACATGCTGTATGTTAAACGCTCTTCAACGCACCCCCGTCCCAAGGAAGGCTGAACAGAGCAAGTACCCCAGACCTGCAATCCGGATGAAAATAACAGCGTTTCCTCTGCATCGCGGCAACAACACTCCAGCCTACTAACCACAACAGCGCCGCGATACAAAATGGCCTCACCCTCCCTTATTTAATCTTCTCGGAGGAGGGGTTTATGTAAATATTGAGCCTGTTGATGTCACAAAACCCTGGAGGAATGTGTGTAGTCGCCTACTGGCCGTTTGCTGTAGTTCTTAGAAACTGATTTCTTTAAAAGCAAATATCTCCCTTTGCTTTAAACTTTGAACGTTGTAACTTTGCAGATGTTGTTTATGCTCAAGCAGCAACATTACACGTTAGCTAAAGTTAGAATAGTGAAATCGTGGTTTACCACCCCTTTAACATTTCTAACTGTTGTCCTTCTCTGAAAAAGATATACCTATGCAAAAAAATCTTGGCGTATTCTTTGACTCCGAGCTTAACTATATGTAACAACATACCAAAAACATAAAACAGCCCCCTGCAGATCATTATGAATAAGCATGAGGTACAGTAAGAACTTACCATGAAGGAGAAGGCGCTGTAGTTCCTTATGTTGATCCCTAAAGAAAGGGGTAGAAATAATTTGTGAAAAAACAGCCTGTACTCTGACATGTCCTGCATTATTTTTCATAATCTATTTATTAACAAGTGAGTCTTTATACTATCCAGGGTTCCCACTCTTTCATGCACACCAGATTCAAGAACTTTTTAAAGCACCTTTTATTTTAAATCATGCATAATAAATACGTTAAAGGTGGATGTGTTACTGCCAATCTGCACAGTATATCAAACACCTACTGTACCTGTGTCTATCATTACTGCAGTAACGCTAAGGCATATACTGACAACTAAATACAATTTTAGGGGCATGCGACTTTTTTTAAAAAATCTAATGAGGAGAAAGGCTGGTGGAGTGTACAAGAGAGTGTACAACATTTAACAATTCCTGCTTTTAACATTTATTTCACACTGGTTTTAGTTTTCTTTTTTATAAATCATTACTTCATTAAAACATCAAAATATAGAGATAATATTGTATACATGAAAAAAATATGCAAAATTATTTATTAATCACCTGTACATGGTATCTTTTTAAAAATCTATTTTAAGGCTTTTAAGACCTGCACAGGGTGAGATCAGTGTTTGTGGAAACATCCTAAACCATAAAATGACTAAAATGACTTACTTTATATTAATACTAATACAACTTTATATTTATATTAATATATTAATAAAACTTAATATTCTAGATATGTTATAAAACCACATTAGCTTCTCATCGATCCACCAGTTAACATTTACAACTCTGTGTAAGCTGTGTAAAAATATGGGTTAATATGCATTAGTCTGAACAAACCAACTGGCGCGCTGAAAATGCAATTTCACTCTTTGACAGTAGATGGCGCTCATGCAACAGCAGAAATATATTGGTTTCCCCAATAACCTCTGTAAACAACGGAGTGCTGCGCTGATAAACACCACTTTATCAAGCGTTATACGTTGGAACTTTGATAAACCAATTTTTATGTAGATCAACACTGAGCCAAGCATCACTGAATTTGCACTTCCCTGGCACTAAGCTAGTTAAAAAGCTCCACGTTATGTGCTCATTATGCAGAGCTGACTGCACGTGATCACAATCCATTTTTTCAGGTTTTTCCCAGTTTTTTCTGGCTTTGGCAGCGCATAAAGGCCAATTTTTGTAATAGCACCATGCTACTCTAACAAAATGTAGTTCACACTTAATTCAAGCACTTTCAAGGACCTATGTTTGTTTTCAAGTACTTTCAAGTTCTCAAATTCAAGGACTTTCAAGTACTTTCAAGAAGCGTGGGAACCCTGACTATCACACAAGGAAAGGTCAATAAGTCTCTTAAAATATCAGATAAATCGTAGAGAATATAATTTCAATTCATGCATCTTTAAAAAAAATTATGTAATTTTTTTTTTTTTATATGTAAAAATAAAAGAATGGGATGCTGGTTTGCTGTGCTGGTTGAGGTGGACCAGCATGGGCTTTGATGGACCAGTATGGGATGCTGGTTTGCTTCCCCCCCCTCTTCTTTACTGCAATTTGAAACAAAAACAGAAATCAGGTTATTGTTTAAATACATTACACAAACAACATACACATATAATAGGGGTGTAACGGTACACGTATTCGTACCGAACCGTTTCAGAACAGGGCTCTCGGTTCGGTGCATGTGTGTACCGAACGGTTCTGAACAGTCGGCTTGTTTTAAGCGGGAACAAATTATACATCCATGAGACCAAAGATCGCCTGCTAGATATACACAAGACGAATTATATCAGAGCCACATTATCGACTGAAAAAGTCTTAAAACTACATTTCGCTGCCATTTTGAACCAAACGCTGCCAGCTTCTTTTTTTTTTGCCTAGCCTACTAATAGAGCGCTCTTGTCAACTTTTTCTTGTCAAAAAAGACGTCAAGTGTGAACACACCCAAGAGTGCTTGGATAAGAGAGAGTATAATACAACATTATCTAGATAGATATTGTAAGTAATGAAAATTGATACCTGAAGTTTATCTTCCAAATGAGTTGCTAAACAGTTCCAAAGCCTCCTTCACCGAGTTGAAAGCCGATTTCATACGGGTCTGTTAAAAGAAAAATAAGAGGTGTTGGCATGAAATGTCAAGCAGTGACAGCACACAGCAGCTACTTTATCTAAAACGTTCAACAAGATTTGTCTGGTTCATATATTCATAGAATTACTAAATTGACTATTCGTGCCTTTAAATTCATTATTCATTAAATTCATCACTACAGGACTATTTAAGAAAACTGTAGGCATTAAAAAAATCTGTGTCAAATATACAACTTCACCCATACATACACACATTTAAAAGTTTATTTCTGTGTTATTTTTCCACTACCCTTAAACAAAGCATGTTTTAAAATAATTTAAAGTATAACAGCTGATTAAAGCGTGTGTTTGTGTGTGTTGGGTTATGTTACGGTTTTGTTAACAAACTGACCCATAATTCCTGCAGCTGGATCAACTGAGGTTCCACAGTGTCCTCTGGGCAGCTGTAAAAGACGTCGTCGTCATCGCTCGAGTCCTCATGGTCATGGTCTTCACTCCATTCATCGTTCACTTCAGGGTCAAGAGCGATTGGTTCCACTGCAGTATAAGAAGTCTCAGCATAAGAAGCATGGGGTGCCTCATTACTCTGTAATTTGAAACAAAAACAGAAATCAGGTTATTGTTTAAATACATTACACAAACAACATACATACATATATACACAAACAAAAAGAGGCCACATATTAAAATATATATATAAATTCATACAGCACTGAAATTTGTCATCGGACTATATGACATGCAGCACATATCGAAAGGTAGCGTAATTAAAGCCAGTGTCAAAATCTTCTAAATGTAATTAATACCTTAAACCAGTCGTGGAGACTGACTTCCTCCAGTTCAATTCGCTTCGCTGGGTTGTTCTGCAGACAACTGCAAAGAAAATCGCAGCATTCTGTGGAGAGAGATTGGAGAGACGTCCGATTATTACCTTATACTTCACAAAAGCCACTATGCTCACATGTTCCTTTTCCTGCATTGTTGGTTTGTTCTCTCTAGTAAGATTCAGGATTTAAATTATCCTTTGCTGAAGTTAAGATCTCACCTTGCGACAATTCATTACAGATCCAGGTGTTTTGGTCGAACTTGTCATGGTCTTGTTTTGATGGAAAATACCCCCCACTCATAATAACAAACAAGGTTATTCCCAGCGACCATACTGTCGCTGGTTCCCCGTGATATCTTTTATTTGTCCAATATTCCGGGGGGCAGTACTCGTCTGTGCCTGGAGGGAAAAGATGTTGTCTTAATTGCAAGTTTGCATTTACACATCCATTTTGACTAGATATCCATTCCATGATAATACATACCAGAAAAGGATGTGTAACCCGCGTAGGTAAGCATTTCGCCGCATCCAAAGTCGATTAATTTGATTTTAAGTGTGTCCGGGTTAATCAGCAGATTTTCTGGTTTGATGTCTCTGTGGAACACTCCTTTCCTGCAGCACACCTGAGCAGCGAGAGTGACCTGCCACATGATAACACGGGCCAAATCCTCCCCACCCATGGTGCCTGTATAGCTCCCTAAAAATTCATCCAAGGACTGACTGGGCATGGGCCGCTCCAGAACTATAATGTAGTGGTCAGCCTCTTCCTGCCAGTCCAGAAGCTGGACTATTTGAGGAGCCCTGGACTCATTTGCTCGAACATGTAGAGCAACCTCGAGCGGAACTGGCGCGGAATAACGGTCCTAGGAAAAACACAGATGTTATGATATACTAGTATTTAAACTAGTCCTGAACAAACTGTTGACAGTGGTAGTTTGTCTATTGAAAAAACATTTATATAGTCTGTGATTAATGTCAATATGAGATGTATGAAATTAAAACGGAGTGACTGAAAGGAAAAACAGAGAGAGCAAAGACTACTTACAACGCTGACATATGTTGCAAGCTCTTTAGATGCAAATTTCACCGCCACCTGATGGACAAAAACAGAAAATGGATTTGCGTTAGAATTTATTTATTCCAAGTTCACATATTTCAATCATTAAACCTGAACAGACATGTACGGTTTCATAAATTAAATTTTAAACATGAGGAGCATGTCTGACAATTTAGAGCGTTGTTCAACTGAAGAAAGTTGAACAACTGTTTCAGTTCAAAAGTTGAACTGAAAAAAGTTCAACTTTTCTGATAAAAACGGCCTACGTCAAGCGCCTTTTTGACAGAGACCAATAACAAGCGAGAAGCAAGACCTGGAAGTGGAGGTGCCTGTTATCTCTATGTATATTTTACTCTACAATAAAGCGAAATAAAAACACAACCCTGCCTTTTTTCGTTTACATTTAAAACAATATTAAACATTAATATGTGGTTCAGACAATTGTGCATATATGATTATTTCTGTAATCAAATTAAACAACATAAAACACAACCCAGTCTCTTTTTGTTAAATGTAAGTTTATGTGTGATCAATAATAGCTATTATAAAAGTATAAATAAAGGTATAAGAAGCTATTCAAGAAATAAAGAAAAAAATTAAGTCAAACATCGTTAGGCTACAATGGTAACGTAAAGTTAAATAGCCTAAAAATATAAACTAATGAAACTTCACTTTGCTCTCAGCCTAAACAATTTTGCCAGGGAACAAATTATAGATCCATGAGACCAAAGATCGCCCGTTAGATATACACAAGACAAATTATATCAGAGCCAGCGGCAAATGTCAGAAGGACTAGCCGAGGAAAGGCAGCTCTCGGCGGGTTAACGAGCACTGAGCGCCCGCTGATCGACTGGATCTCACAACTCCGAAAATGTTCAATGTTCAAATAGGCGCTCTCTTTATAAATAAACCACAGATTTGAGCTTTAAACAAGTACATTATCGACTGAAAGTCTTAAAACTACATTTCGTCACACATTAACAGTAGTATTTTTAAATTATGCTGGGTTTCAAGACATGCTGTCTCTCTGCACCACACAGCACTCTTGTTGCGGCTGTTGTTATAGCAACAAAAGACGCCCTCGGCTGCTATTTTGAACCAAATGCTGCCAACTTTCTTTTTTTTTTTACTAAAAGAGTGCTCTTGTCAACTATTTCTTGTCAAAAAAAGACGTCAAGTGTGAACACGCCCTTATAGCTCCATGACACCAAAGATCGCCCGTTAGATATACACAAGACGAAATATCTAGTGTTTAACCACCACAGGATATGAGAGCCAGCGGCAAATCTCAGAATGACTAGCCGAGGAAAGGCAGCTCTCAGCGGGTTAACGAGCATTCTTGTCAACTTTTTCTTGTCAAAAAAGACGTCAAGTGTGAACACACCCAAGAGTGCTTGGATAAGAGAGAGTATAATACAACATTATTTATGCATTTGGCAGACGCTTTTATCCAAAGCGACTTACATTGCATTCAAGGTACACATTTGACATTTTTGTCAATTCTTGCTTTCCCTGGGAATCGAACCCATGACCTTGGCGTTGCTAGCGCCATGCTCTACTGTTTGAGCTATAGGAAAGATATTATCTAGATAGATATTGTAAGTAATGAAAATTGATACCTGAAGGTTATCTTCCAAACGAGTTGCTTCATAAACAGTTCCAAAGCCTCCTTCACCGAGTTCAAAGCCAATTTCGTAGGGGAAGGAATTGATGTCTGTTAAAAGAAAAATAAGAGGTGTTGACATGAAATGTCAAGCAGTGACAGCACACAGCAGCTACTTTATCTAAAACTTTCAACAAGATTTGTCTGGTTCATATATTAATAGAGTTACTAAATTGAATCTTCATGCCTTTAAATTCATTATTCATTAAATTCATCACTACAGGACTATTTAAGAAAACTGTAGGCATTAAAAAAATCAGTGTCAAATATACAACTTCACCCATACATACACACATTTAAATGAAATCTTAAAAAAAAATCATTTCTGTGTTATTTTTCCACTACCCTTAAACAAAGCATATTTTAAAGTAAATTTAAAGTATAACAGCTGATTAAAGCGTCTGTGTGTGTGTGTGTGTGTTGGGTTATGTTAACAAACTGACCCATAATTATTTTCTCTTCATCCTGCAGCTGGCTCAACTGAGGTGCCACAGTGTCCTCTGGGCTGCTGTCGTCGTTCTCATGGTCGACAGAAGGCTCACCTAAAGATGGTAATGACATAAATATTACAGTATTAATAAAATGACTTAACATTTTGGACTTTCCTCCAAAAAAACTTCAAGCAAAAATAAGCGTTTAACCAGTGCAGACTCCAATAAGCAAAAAGAGTTACATATTCTCATAACATGAACAATCCACTTACCATCATCACTCTGTGAGTCGATGTTGACTTTCCATTTACGCTGGGAAAAGGCGTACAATCCTAGCAAAGTAAACAGCATTTTGATGCCTTTACAAGGCTAACCTGCAGTGTGAAGCGAGGTCAACGTTTGTAATTTATCGATGCTGAATTGTTGTGTAGATAAAAATGGTGTAATATCAGGTGCGCAATAAATCAATGTAGTTTAAATGCAAGCAAGTTGTTGTGGTTTAAGCAGGAATCGAGTGAAATACACAAGAAGCAGTAAAACGATCATCAACGAACAGCAAGTGGTGCAGATTGAGCAAAGTAAGATTCTTTATACCGAGCTACTGTGACGTCACATTCTAAATGACATTCCAGAGCCGCAGAGAAATTCCTACTGTGGGCGGGGCTTCGAGTCCATTACTGCAGAGTCCTGCATGGGTCAGATTGTGTAAATCTGCACCTGTCGGTACCAGCAGCGTTTAAAACCGCATCAGCACTAATTAAAATCCACTCTAAACCGCTTAAAATAGAACCGACACCCAACCCGCACCCGAAATAAAATCAATTTAGCATATCATATTATAGACACACTTGTTTATTGTTAAAAAAATGTTTATTGCCAGCATACAGAAGTTATTACACGACCATAACACAAGGACAACTTCGGCCGAAGCTGTCAAAAGGCTACATCATGAAGAACATGGTTATGTTTCCTTATCATTTCTACGGTGAACCTGCTGTTCTGTCCCATTTTGAAAAATACTGTTCGATAAAACTGCTTTGAGCTTGGTTTGTTACCACAGTTATCTGCGTGCTTCCTCCGCGATGAAGTTCCACATTTGCGCCCATCCAATATACGATATTTTCGTCAACTCCTCAGGATCCATCTCGACCACTGCAGTCAGTGCAGGCAGATCGCGTGGGCAAGGTTGTGATTCTCCTGGGAGGGCGCGAGCGCGCCGCGTGGTCACAAATAAACTGATATGGATTTGAAATTATTTTATCAACTTGAAATACAAGGAATATTTTTGTAGATGTGTGCCTAAAAATATGCATATATTTTTAGGAACACATATATACATTATACATGCATATGTTTTTATACTGTATTCGTTTGCACGTGACTGTTTTGAACCCGTGTTTACACCCGTGTTTCTCCCTTGTCCGAGCCGCTCCCGTATCCGACGATTCCGACACCGATAGGATGTTTTTCACCCGTTTCAGCCCGCTCCCGTGCAGGACTCTGCATTATTGTAGACCTACTTAGGAAAAGCAGAATAAAACAGAATTATTTAAGAACTCATCATACAATGCTTGTTATTTAAGTCGTGCACGCGGGCAGGGCCGTTAGGGTTTTTTAATCGTCATAAATTTGAGCCTAAATAAGTTTATTAAATTCATTCACAATATACACATTATTATTAATCTGATTCCTAATATGATGAACACAGCTTCGTTAATTCTTGTCCTTTCACATCGAAAGTTAATTATTTTACATGAATCATGTAAATTTTAAAGGCCTGTTTTCGAAATTATCCTAAAAAGCTGTCAAATATGACATGTTTAATTTAGCTGTAGGCTACTTCCATCTATCTCGCACTTTATGGCCGTTTAATGAAGCGCCGTTTCAAAATCCTTTCACTGTTTTTAGAAGAAATGCCGTCAGTACATCCACATTTCATCATCTAACAATCTTTAAGCTGTTAAGGCAATAAACTTGTTTCAACTTTTTTACATTTATTTATTTGTTTTTTCATCATAGTTTTCTGTTTTCTTTTTCTGTGTAGGCTATATAAGCTATGCATATGTAGCCTATATTTTTATAAATTATGTTTTGCTTTTATTATTTTTTCATTGTATGTAACTTTTTACTTACGTTCACTATACTTGTATTTTTGATAATACAAGTTTGGCATGAATTAAAATTTTTTTTTTTTATATTTTCATTAAAAAAAAGATCTGTGTAGATTTATAACACTATAGCCTACTTTACTACCTTTGCATCAAATAAAAAATAAATAAATAAATAAATAAATATTGAATGGTGAGGGTGTTTTTTATTCGGTACATTTTTTTACTAGTAGGCCTAATGTGTAAATTTTTAAGACAAGATAATTGTGATATGTAATGAGAACATTTGGTTTAATGACTAAAAATTATATTTATTGATAAAATTCTAGTATTTTAATGGTAAAAATGTATATGCATTAAAAACTAGAAACAAATATTACCAAAATGAAATAATATAAGCTTTCTGATGGACAAAAAAGAAAATAAATATTAAAGCTGCGAGCAGCGATGACGGGCCCAAGCCGGTGGCACCGCCACGCCGGTGGCATCAGTTTAACTGTGCACGGCAGGCAATATGCATTTAAACAGGATAATTTTTTTAAATCGCTCGAATATGCCACATTTACTGCAGCAGCTGGTGCCACTATCACCACAAGCCACACCCATGATGTAATTTAAATCTAGATTAATTTTAATGTCATAGGATAAAATAAATAAAAGTTATATTTTCCTGCTCAAAATTTTGTAAGTCCAGAAGGCCAGTATTTAATTCAAGGTGTTTGTAGTTCTTTTTTACTTATTCACACTAAAGTGATAGTTTTTTGTGATAGTCTATGATACGAAAGGGGTAAATTATCATTCCGAGAGAGAAAGGCACACACACAAACTCACAGGGTGAGAGAGACACCCCCCCCCCCCCCACACACACACACACACACACACACCACACACACACACGTAAGCGCACACAATCAAACACACACACACCCAGGGTGAGCCTGAGAGTGAGGGGGGAGGGGAAGGACTGAGAGAGAGGCAATCTGCACATTGAACCAGGTTCACAAGATTTTAACAACAAAAAGAAATAAAATCTAAATGGTGGGAGAAAGTTTTTTTTATTTCACTCTCTGAAAAAAATATGTTGAATATATTTGAAATCAATATGTGTGGTCCAATATAAAAAATAAATAGAGAAAGTCACACACACACACACACACACACACACACACACACACACACACACACACACACACACACACACACACACACACACACACACACACACACACACACACACACACACACACACACACACACACACACACACACACACACACACACACACACACACAATGATAGAGTGAGAGTGAGGGGGAGGGGAAGGACTGAGAGAAAGGCACACACACATACAGGGTGAGAGAGAGAGCCCCCCCCCCCTCCACACACACACACACACACACACACACACACACAGAGAGAGTGATAGAGAGGGGGAAGGGGAAAGACAGGCGGAGGGCATTCCATAGACTTAATGGTTTTTATACTGTACAAACTGTAAATTCTATCCCCCTACACTACCCCTAAGCCTACATATCGCACACACACACACACACACACACACACTACCCCTAAACCTACCATCACAGAAAACATTCTGCATTTTTACATTTTTATTAAAACATTGTTTAGTATGCTTTTAAAGCTATTTTGATTTACGGGGACACATGAAATGTCTTCATAAACCATGATTATGTTGTAATAAACACCCCTCCAACACACCCATTTCTGAGGCTTTGCCCATTTCCACTGACTGACATCTCTGATGTGTGTGTTGAGTTTCAAGCAATTTCAAGCATGCTAAGAGCCTCAAAAACAGCCAAAAGATGATTAAACTTTGACACACTGCCATAGCAACAGTATGTAAAATATCAGGAATCCATTCGTATGTCTACATCTGCCATGTTTTGTCATTATACTGATGAAGTTTGAAGTAAATCGGGTGAAAACAAGACAGTGATTTAGCATTTTTGAAAGTGACACACTTCCTGCTGCCAGTTGGTGGACACACACACACACACACACACACACACGTTTGTTTTTGTGAAATGTGAGGACATTCCATAGGCGTAATGGTTTTTATACCATACAAACCGTATTTTCTATCCCCTTACACTGCCCCTGTCCCTAAACCTAGCCCATCACAGGAGACTGTGCAGTTCACTTTCTGTGAAAAAAAAACTCATTCTGTGATTTATAAGCATTTTGAAAAGTGAGGACATGGGGAACGTCCTCATATTTCACCCTCTTTTTGTAATACCCATGTCATACCCATGTCATTATACACATTTGTGTCCTGATATTTAACAAAAACATGCCCCCACACACACACACACACACACACACACACACACACACACACACACACACACACACACACACACACACACACACACACACACACACACACAATGATAGAGTGAGAGTGAGGGGGAGGGGAAGGACTGAGAGAAAGGCACACACACATACAGGGTGAGAGAGAGAGCCCCCCCCCCTCCACACACACACACACACACACACACACACAGAGAGAGAGTGATAGAGAGGGGGAAGGGGAAAGACAGGCGGAGGGCATTCCATAGACTTAATGGTTTTTATACTGTACAAACTGTAAATTCTATCCCCCTACACTACCCCTAAGCCTACATATCGCACACACACACACACACACACTACCCCTAAACCTACCATCACAGAAAACATTCTGCATTTTTACATTTTTATTAAAACATTGTTTAGTATGCTTTTAAAGCTATTTTGATTTACGGGGACACATGAAATGTCTTCATAAACCATGATTATGTTGTAATAAACACCCCTCCAACACACCCATTTCTGAGGCTTTGCCCATTTCCACTGACTGACATCTCTGATGTGTGTGTTGAGTTTCAAGCAATTTCAAGCATGCTAAGAGCCTCAAAAACAGCCAAAAGATGATTAAACTTTGACACACTGCCATAGCAACAGTATGTAAAATATCAGGAATCCATTCGTATGTCTACATCTGCCATGTTTTGTCATTATACTGATGAAGTTTGAAGTAAATCGGGTGAAAACAAGACAGTGATTTAGCATTTTTGAAAGTGACACACTTCCTGCTGCCAGTTGGTGGACACACACACACACACACACACGTTTGTTTTTGTGAAATGTGAGGACATTCCATAGGCGTAATGGTTTTTATACCATACAAACCGTATTTTCTATCCCCTTACACTGCCCCTGTCCCTAAACCTAGCCCATCACAGGAGACTGTGCAGTTCACTTTCTGTGAAAAAAAACCTCATTCTGTGATTTATAAGCATTTTGAAAAGTGAGGACATGGGGAACGTCCTCATATTTCACCCTCTTTTTGTAATACCCATGTCATACCCATGTCATTATACACATTTGTGTCCTGATATTTAACAAAAACATGCCCCCACACACACACACACACACACACACACACACACACACACACACGTTTGTTTTTGTGAAATGTGAGGACATTCCATAGGCGTAATGGTTTTTATACCGTACAAACCGTATTTTCTATCCCCTTACACTGCCCCTGCCCCTAAACCTAGCCCTCACAGGAGACTGTGCAGTTCACTTTCTGTGAAAAAAACTTGTTCTGTGTGATTTATAAGCATTTTGAAAAGTGAGGACATGGGGAACGTCCTCATATTTCACCCTCTTTTTGTAATACCTATGTCATACCCATGTCATTATACACATTTGTGTCCTGATATTTCACAAAAACATGCCCACACACACACACACACACACACACACACACACACACACACACACACACACACACACACACACACACACACACACACACACACACACACACACACACACACACACACACACACACACACACACACACACACACACACACACACACACAGACACACAGACACACAAACCCCTTAAAGCTATTTCATTTATGGGACACAGGAAATATTCTCATAAACCATGTTTTCATTGTAATTTGTAGTATATTTTTAAAGCTACTTGGTTACATTTTAATAATACATTATTTGGTATGTTTTTAAAGATATTTTTATTATGTGGACACATGAAATGTCCTCATTAACCACTACGTTGTAATAACAGTGTAATACCCATGTCATTATACAAATTTTCGTCCCTAATAAATCACATAAACAAGCACACACACACACACACACACACACACACACAGAGAGAGAGAGAGAGAGAGAGAGAGAAACAAGGTTTTTTTTTATCCTGCTTCAAAACTAAGACAATGCTGCCATCGTGTGTTCATTGAGGGAAGGGCAGCACACATTCCCCTTTTTTGTCCTTATTTAATCCCTCGGCATGGCAACACCGTTTGAGATATCCAAAATCCGTTCGCATTTTAACATCTTCCGTATCTTTGTTTCATGTTGACCGAGTTTGGTGGAGATTGAATAAATCGCCTACGAGGAGAACGTAAAAACTCAGAGCCTGAATTATACCAATATTCACGTTCAAACCAAAATATCTGACTTCCTGTTGGTCGAAGCTAATGACTGTAAATTAGAAAGTTGTCCGGCTCGATGAGGTCAATATATATACTGAGTTTGGTGATTGTAGATGAAACGACGCCCTTCACTTTTGTCAAAAGGTGGCGCTATAGAGCCCCTCATCCCCACCCGTTTCTGAGGCTTTGCCCATGTGTACTGACTAACATCTCTGATGTGTGTGTTAAGTTTCATGCAATTTCAAGCATGCTAAGAGTCTCAAAAACAGCCAAAGACATTATTAAACTTTGACACGTTGCCATGGCAACAGTATTGGAAATTTCAGAAATCCATTCATATGTCTATATCGGCCATGTTTTCACATTATACTGATGAAGTTTGAAGTCAATCGGGTCAAAATAAGACAGTGATTTAAAGCATTTTTTAAAAAAAGTGACACACTTCCTGCTGCCAGTTGGTGGCGCTATAACTTTGACTCACAAACGTCATATCCTTGCGATCGGCTTCCTACAACAAAC
The DNA here is from genome assembly GCF_949357685.1 of Gobio gobio. NCBI lineage: Eukaryota > Metazoa > Chordata > Actinopteri > Cypriniformes > Gobionidae > Gobio > Gobio gobio. The sequence goes on along the minus strand of NC_137102.1, from coordinate 53,309,665 downwards.
ACACAGCTGAAGTTTCATCCAAATCAGTCAATTACATTTTGTCCCCATAACGTAGGTGTTACCCATGAAATGATAACATTCATTTGGAATTTTTTTTTTTTTTTTTTACTTTTATTCCTCTTGTGCAGAACTCACACAGTACACATTTGGTCGTTGTTATTGTAGTTTACTTTAGTTGAGTATTTGTGCACATTTATGTGTGTGCGTGTGTGGTCAAACTGCAAACACAAAACAATTCACAATTATTATCTAGTAATGTTCACATCACCAAATACGTTTCTAAAACATTGTAACATCAGCTTTGTGTACTAAGCATTAAACTTTGTTTAACTAAATGCAACATATTTTACAGGCAATACAAACTGTAAATGTCTAAAACAAAACAAATATATAACATTAGGCGTTTAGGCGCTAATCGCAAATAGCGATCTTCATAGTGATACACAAACCATCACAACACTTAAACAACATAACACTTCTCACCACGCTGGGAATATAATGTAAGATAATAGTTTTAGCTGGAATTGTTAAATGTTCAAATCTTCATTTGAGATCAACATGGCTTTCTCACTCAGTTCTCTAAGTTCAGTTTGTTTTTCCCTGCACGATCACATCACTTGCGCTCACCGGAACAACGTCCTTAAAGGGGCAGCACCCAACATCAGGGATTACCAGTCCCCCCCCCACACACACACACAAATCCCTGAAGAGATGGAATGTTTTTTTTTTTATCCTGTTTCAAAACTAACACAATGCTGCCATCTTGTGTTCATTGAGGGGAGGGCACACACAGGCACAATACATTATACAAATAAATATTTATAAAATATATATATATTCATCTGAAAAATAGTATAGTCTTTTAAAATTAATCTAAGTTCAATTGCCAAACATACAATCTTAATTTAATTGAAATCAAAATATTATTTTACAAGATATGAGACAATTTCTGTTCCCCTTTTTTTGTCCTTATTTAATCCCTCGCCATGGCAACACCGTTTGAGATATCCAATATTCGTTCGCATTTTAGCATCTTCCGTATCTTTGTTTCATGTTGACCGAGTTTGGTGGAGATTAAATAAATCGCCTACGAGGAGAACGTAAAAACTCAGACCATGAATTACATAAATATTCACCTTCAAACCAAAATATCTGACTTCCTGTTGGTCGGAGCTAATGACTGTAAATTAGAAAGTTGTCCGGCTCGAAGAGAACAATATATGTACCGAGTTTGGTGACTGAAGATAAAACTAACCCCCCCACTTTTGTCAAAAGGTGGCGCTAGAGAGCCCCTCATCCCCGCCCATTTCTGAGGCTTTGTCCATGTGTACTGACTGACATCTCTGATGTGTGTGTTGAGTTTCAAGCAGTTTCAAGCAATTTCAAGCATGCTAAGAGCCTCAGAACAGCCAAAAGATTATTAAACTTTGACACGTTGCCATGGCAACAGTATTTGAAATTTCAGGAATCCATTTCATACGTCTCTATCTGTCATGTTTTCACATTATACTGATGAAGTTTGAAATAAATCGGGTCAAAATAAGATGGTGATTCAAAGCATTTTTGAAAGTGACACACTTCCTGCTGCCAGTTGGTGGCGCTATAACTTTGACTCACAAAAGTCATATCCATGTGATCGGCTTCTTACAACAAACACACAGCTGAAGTTTCATCCAAACCAGTCAATGTTTGCACAAGTTATAACACACTTCCTGTTTCCCTTTTCTCGCCATAAATTCGTTGCTTCGCCACGGCCAAACCATTTGAGATATCAAAAATCCGCTCGCAATTTAGCATCCTGGATATGTTCTCTTCATGCTGACCGAGTTTGGCAATGATCGAAACAATGGCCTCGGAGGAGTATATTAAATTCCAGAGCATGCGTTTTCCGAACAACCCATAATAGCTCACTTCCTGTAGGGCTGACGCATAACTTAGAGCACGAAAGTTGTTCGGCCTGATGAGATCTATATGTGTACCGAGTTTCATACATGTACGTGCAAGTGTGTTTGATATATGGACCAAGTTTTCAGACCCCACTTTAGGGGGCGCTGTCGAGCCCCCCTGCCACGCCCGGGTACCAGCTTCAGCCCGGCTCTGATGGCCGCGCATTCCGACGCCCGTGCGAAGTTTCAAGAGTTTTCGAGCATGTTAAGTGCCCCAAAAGTACCCGAGAAGTCGAAAAAAAAAAAAAAAATTAAAGCTGCGAGCAGCGATGACGGGCTCAAGCCGGTGGCATCAGCTTAACTGTGCATGGCAGGCAATATGCATTTAAACAGGAGAATATTTTAAAAATCACTCGAATATGCCACATTTACTGCAGCAGCTGGTGCAATTATGACCATAAGCCACACCCATGATGTAATTTAAATATAGATGAATTGTAATGTCATAGGATCACATATAGGACCACATCTATGAGATCAATTACATTTAAATTAATTTCATGTCAGATGATGTCAAAGGTCAAATCATAATGAGTTCAGAATACCATATATTACATGTAGTAATTTACATGATTTATACTTTATTTGTGGGAACACTTGTATATATAATGTGTAGTTAGTTTAAATGTAATTAAACTATTACATTCTATGTAGTTGGTACAAAATAACAAGGACACAGTAGGGAATTGAACCCCATCCCAGTAAACCAGGAGTACCATTACCAACGGCAGTGCTTGTAGTGGAAAAAATAAAGTGCCGGTACTCACCAGAGGGGGCGGGGCTTTGTTGGGGGCGTGGTTATGGGGGGATTGTTTATTCAATAATTCAAGAAGGTCCGTATTTTAAAGCTCTTTCTAACTTGTTCTCAGCCTTAGATCTAACATATAGTTCTTGTAATTGTTTAACTATATCATTTGTTACAATAAGGGTTTATTTACAAAGGAAGACCATTGACGGCACCTCATTAGGCTACCATGCAGGCCAATGTTCACTTTTGTCTTTCTTTTTTCTAATCAAATAGCAACACAGTTAGAAACTATAGCTGGGTCATTCCTGGTATGCGGTAACATTTTGGCTTCATAAATGTTTGAAAAAAAAGTACATGATTTTCATGTTTTTAGCATTCTACCAAAATGGTGACATGTTTAACTAGTCGGAATACATATTGGTCAAGCTCAGGGACTAAAAAAATAATAATTATGGGTAGATTCATTGTTCAGACACGGGCCGTGAAGATGTTCCACCCTTTTAGGGACATATACATAGTTATCACAAAATGTTAATGTTAAACAATAACAAGTTTTTCTTGGATAGTATATGTCCCTTATGCCATCATGGTATTTTTTTAAATTCTTGAAACAATAACAAAACTATTATTGATGAATAGAATGTCTTGATTATTAAGAACAGGTACTTTTTGTACCCATTTTTGCCAACAGGATGGTAAATAATAAAAAAATGTGTTCAAAAACATATATTGTATATGCTGTTAATGATCCTCACCTCCCAAAATAAAACATAAGTATGCAAAACATTTAACGTTGCAGTCAAATTATTATTTAAAAATGACTCGCCTAACAGGGTGGAAGACCATAACAGTGGAGGAGTTTTCCCTCATTGTCCTGCATGATTTGCCATCAGTAATGTGTGGCACTGCACCTATAACATGGTTTTATAATATTTATATATGCATATATGTGTTTATAGAATTTGCAATATACACTAAATACGATTTATTCTATTAGAATGTCCACCCTGTTAGGTTTATAGATCTAACAGGGCGGAATCAAAAGGGTGGAAAATTTTAAGATAAGTTAGCCGTAGCTCTTTCACTTAAACTTAGCTCTATCAGACCATTCTTTCCTCTGAAGTGAAAACTTTACGGCCTCCTCCAGTGGCTTGAGCTTTCTCATTTCAGCCATTATCTGATGTGTCTGCTGAAATAGAGAAAAACACCAATAATTATGAGCATTGCATTTAATTTGACATTCTTCAGCAAGATTGTTTTCATAATAAAAATTAATACTTACAGTTCTATTGGTACAGAGTATATTTTATTACATTCAGGAGGAATAAAAGCATATCTTGATCGCTTTGTTTCTTAATAATAATATAATAATAATAATAATAACTTTAAACCAAGCTAACGTTAAACTGCAGTAATATTTAACAGTAGCATGTCAGGATACTGTATCCCCTTCACAGACTGTAGTCATGACAATGCATTGTTACGATGGCTAGACTGATTTATGTGCTCAAAATAAGTTATTTACAATTATATTGGAATCTAAAACAAATTAAATCTTACAAGCATCTCTGATTCTCTCCTGACAGTCTGGGATCAGAATGACTATGCTAGCGCCGTTAGCATCAGGCGCTAGCTGCTTTCTGACTGCAAAACGAGCAGAAAAGAGCTTATAAAACACGCACAAACAAGCCAAACTTAGCCACAAGCGATTAAACTGCAGATTAACTTACCTTTCTTTTAATAGTTGCTGCAAACAGGTCCAAATCACAGATGTTTTCTCAGGTGCTGTTTCTATCCTGAATAAACGCACTTGTACACAGTGGTCTGACAAAATCTGACATTACGATAAACGGGAGCGAATATTCATGAGGGGCGCAGTACACACACACACACACACACACACACACACACACACACACACACACACACACACACACACACACACACACACACACACACACACACACACACACGTTCACATTTTAGCATCTTCCGTATCTTTGTTTCATGTTGACCGAGTTTGGTGGAGATTGAATAAATCGCCTACGAGGAGAACGTAAAAACTCAGACCCTGAATTACACAAAAATTCACCTTCGAACCAAAATATCTGACTTCCTGTTGGTCGGAGCTAATGACTGTAAATTAGAAAGTTGTCCGGCTCGAAGAGAACAATATATGTATGGGGACACATGAAATGTCTACAAATGTATGTCCTCAGAAACACACACACACACACACACACACACACACACACACACACACACACACACACACACACACACACACACACACACACACACACACACACACACACACACACACACACACACAGAGAGAGAGAGAGAGAGAGAGAGAGAGAGAGAGAGAGAGAGAGAGATAGACAGAGAGAGAGAGAGAGAGAGAGAGATAGACAGAGAGAGAGAGAGAGAGAGAGAGAGAGAGAGAGAGAGAGAAACAAGGTTTTTTTATCCTGCTTCAAAACTAACACAATGCTGCCATCTTGTGTTCATTGAGGGAAGGGCAGCACACACATGCAGGCACATTAGACTATTCAAATAAATATTTATAAAAAATATATATATTCTTCTGAAAAATATTATAGTAATTTTAAATTAATCTAAATTCAATTACCAAACATACAATCTTAATTTAATTGAAATCAAAATATGATTTTACAAGATATTAGACAATTTCTGTTCCCCTTTTTTGTCCTTATTTAATCCCTCGCCATGGCAACACCGTTTGAGATATCCAATATTCGTTCGCATTTTAGCATCTTCCGTATCTTTGTTTCATGTTGACCGAGTTTGGTGGAGATTGAATAAATCGCCTACGAGGAGAACGTAAAAACTCAGACCCCGATTTAACCAAAAAGTCACCTTCAAACCAAAATATCTGACTTCCTGTTGGTCGGAGCTAATGACTGTAAATTAGAAAGTTGTCCGGCTCGATGAGGTCAATATATATACTGAGTTTGGTGATTGTAGATGAAACGAAGCCCTTCACTTTTGTCAAAAGGTGGCGCTAGAGAGCCCCTCATCCCCGCCCGTTTCTGAGGCTTTGCCCATGTGTACTGACTGACATCTCTGATGTGTGTGTTGAGTTTCAAGCAGTTTCAAGCAATTTCAAGCATGCTAAGAGCCTCAAAACAGCCAAAAGATTATTAAACTTTGACACGTTGCCATGGCAACAGTATTTGAAATTTTAGGAATCCATTTCATACGTCTCTATCTGTCATGTTTTCACATTATACTGATGAAGTTTGAAGTAAATCAGGTGAAAATAAGATGGTGATTCAAAGCATTTTTGAAAGTGACACACTTCCTGCTGCCAGTTGGTGGCGCTATAACTTTGACTCACAAAAGTCATATCCATGTGATCGGCCTCTTACAACGAACACACAGCTGAAGTTTCATCCAAATCAGTCAATATTTGCACAAGTTAAAACACACTTCCTGTTTCCCTTTTCTCGCCATAAATTCGTTGCTTCGCCACAGCCAAACCGTTTGACATATAAAAAATCTGCTCGCAATTTAGCATCCTGGATATGTTCACTTCATGCTGACCGAGTTTGGCAATGATCGAAACAATGGCCTCGGAGGAGTATATTAAATTCCAGAGCATGGGTTTTCCGAACAACCCATAATAGCTCACTTCCTGTTGGGCTGACGCATAACTATGAGCACGAAAGTTGTTCGGCCCGATAAGGTCTATATGTGTACCGAGTTTCATACATGTACGTGCAAGTGTGTTTGATACATGGACCAAGTTTCTAAACGCGTTCTAGGGGGCGCTGTCGAGTCCCCCTGCCACGCCCGGGTACCAGCTTCAGCCCGGCTCTGATGGCCGCGCATTCCGACGTGTGTGCAAAGTTTCAAGAGTTTTCGAGCATGTTAAGTGCCCCAAAAGTACCCGAGAAGTCGAAAAAAAAAATAAAAAAAAATAAAATTAAAGCTGCGAGCAGCGATGACGGGCCCAAGCCGGTGGCACCGCCACGCCGGTGGCATCAGCTTAACTGTGCACGGCAGGCAATAGGCATTTAAAATGGGAAAACATAAAAGGACTATGTCAAAGTCATCTGAATTCACCACATTAACTGCAGCAGTTGGTGCTGCTATGACCACAAACCACAACAGCCACATCTATGAGATCAATTAAATTTATATGAATTTCATGTCAGATTATGTCAAAGGTCAAATTGGAATAAGTTCAGAATACCATTCGAATGCTGATGTTGTTTTATTCTAACACTTCTCTTCATGTGTTTTTGAGCTACCTTAGCTACCGTTTGTGCACCAATCTTATGCACCATAAAACATGCTTTAATTTCAATATGGGTGGTCCAATAAATTCTTTTTAATAAAAAATGTATAAATGGAGCCAAATCACAGAAACTGCAAAGATGATTTTAATATCAGTGTCAGGTAAGAGTAAGATGCGTGTCTACATTTTATGGAAGTTTATTATAAATAGCCACTTTTATAAAATCATGTGAAATTTATGTTTTAATACATTTATATTATATCAGTAAATAATTAATTTAAAGACATGTGCATCATACGTGATCTTGGCAAACACATCACATGACGTTTTTATTTTAAGTGATAGTTATTTGTGATAGCCTATATGAAAGGGTTAAATTATGATCAAAAGAGAAAGGCACACACACACACACACACACACACACACACACACACACACACACACACACACACACACACACACACACACACACACACACACACACACACACACACACACAATGATAGAGTGAGAGTGAGGGGGAGGGGAAGGACTGAGAGAAAGGCACACACACAAACTCACAGGGTGAGAGAGAGACCCCCCCCACACACACACACACAGATAGAGAGGGGGAAGGGGAAAGACAGGCAGATGGCATTCCATAGACTTAATGGTTTGTATACTGTAAAAACTGTACATTCTATCCCCCTACACTACCCCTAAGCCTACATATCACACACACACACACACACACTACCCCTAAACCTACCATCACAGAAAACATTCTGCATTTTTACATTTTTATTAAAAAATTGTTTAGTATGCTGTTAAAGCTATTTTTATTTACGGGGACACATGAAATGTCTTCATAAACCATGATTATGTTGTAATAAACACCCCTCCAACACACGCATTTCTGAGGCTTTGCCCATTTCCACTGACTGACATCTCTGATGTGTGTGTTGAGTTTCAAGCAATTTCAAGCATGCTAAGAGAAATTATACAAATATTCACGTTCAAACCAAAATATCTGACTTCCTGTTGGTCAGAGCTAATGACTGTAAAGTAAAAAATTAACTAATTAATCACATTTTTTTCTGTAATTAATCACGATTAATCGCAAGTTTTTAATATTTTAAGTTTGTAATATTTTGATATTGTAATAATTTCAGTTACTCTCCAAATTAATTTAGAAACAATTTAAAGACAGCATATTGTAAATATGTGTTGTATTGTCATTTTTTATGAATGAAGGCCAGTATCACTGATACTAAATTCTCTATGAAACATTAATGACGTTACATTGCAGTATAACTGAAAGCTCCCAATTTCAACATTTATTAGTCTTTAAAAAACAACTTTTAATTTAAGTGAACTTAAAAAAATCTTTACATAAACCCAAAATAATAAATGTTATATTTACCCATGGCCTTCCCTGTTATACAGAAATGTAATAGTTATCAAACCTTCCTTAACTGCATAAATAATAAATGAAATATAGATGAATCATCATTAAAGCTACAATTTTCTCTGTTCCCGTTGTTCTTTGATGAACATTAATGACAGGCTGACTCCACAAAATGACTCTAATTTGCCTCTTTGAAAAATAATTCTCTAATTTAACCTTATTACTATACTAATTGTAATATAAATAATACAAATATTAGAAGAAAAATATTTTAAGTGGTCATTATTGACAATAAATATTGCACAACTAGTATTTAGTACCAAAAGATCTCCTCAAAATATTCAATAAATATTATTGAACTAAAATATAGAACATTTATTTAATTGAAAAATAGTTAAGGTGTATGGTCACATTTGACCATCAATTAGTATGAGTATGACCAATTAGTATGGAATACCTGAAGGCTAAGTACAATAAAAAACATTAACATTAATGTTAACATTGTTGCATTACTCTCCATTATAAAACGATCCTGTATGGTTGATGTAATAATCAATGCACACTATGCTGTACTGTTTACCAAAACTTGCTGCAAACCCCTGTAAAGTGGAGCTGTTGTGTATCAAGCCATTCAAATGTATTGACACAGCGCTAGAAGTATTGAGATTTCTGTGAAGCACGACTGCGCGCGCCGCCGGGAGATGATAGAGCATGTCGCAACTCCGTATGGTTTTTCAACACTCTGGCTTTAACTGTTATGCCATATTAGCGCCAAAACGCGCTATTTATTGTTTGAATTTCGCATTAAAACTTTAAAAAATGTAAAAGCTTAGACATTGTTTAATATCAAAGCAGGTTTGGCAATTTGGCGTGAGATTAAGTTGGGCAGCGTGAGAGCGTGAGACAGAGCCTGAAAGCGTGAGTGTCACGCCAAATGCGTGAGAGTTGGCAACCCTAGGCAAAAGAGAACTCGATGTGAGCAGGAAACTGACGCGAGTCTATCTATGCATCGAGTGTGTGTGTGTGTGTGTGTGTGTGTGTGTCAGTGTCCCTTGAATAGCTGACATGAGACGCATCTACAGAGATAGGACACTGACACACACACATACACATACACACACACACAGACAGGACACACACACACACACACACACACACACAGACAGGACACTAACACACACACAGACAGGACACTGGCATACAGCGCGCTCTCTTGTGTCTTGTCGCGCTTGGAAGCATGTACATGAATAGGAGCGTGATCATGTAACGCTCAGCAAAAATGGATATAAAAACGGACGCTGTGTTATTTGCGTTAAATATTTTTAATGCGTTAAGCTTCCGTTTCACGTTGACCGAGTTTGGTGGAGATTGAATAAATCACCTACGAGGAGAACGTAAAAACTCAGACCCTGAATTATACAAATATTCACGTTCAAACAAAAACTTTCTGTGAAAAAAAGACACTTATAAACAGACACTTGTAGAAAATAATGTGAATTTTTTTTTTAAATAAATTTGAACTATGTCAGTAAATAATGAATTTAAAGACAAATGTGTCAAAAGTGATCTTTGCAAACACAGCACATGACCTTCTGTAAAGCACATGTATAGAAAACACACTCACACTCCTCTGTTTTAAAAAAAGAGTTCTGTCTGAATGAGTACATGAAATCACGGCTGTCAGATGATAAGAATTGCAACTCAAATGTGATTTAGAAAATGAGTTCTGTAGTGATATAGTGTCATAGTTCATGTCCACATTAACCACTACGTTGTAATACAATACCCATGTCATCATACACATTTGTGTCCTCATAAATCACATAAGCAAGCACAGAGAGAGAGAGAGAGAGAGAAAGGGAGTTTCAAAAATAATACAACACTGCCCCCTTTTGGTGATAGAGGGGAGGGCACACAAACAGTCAAAACATTATTAAACTTTGACATGTTGCCATGGCAGCATTATTTGAAATATCAGGAATTCATTCATATGTCTCTATCTGTCATGTTTTCACATTATACTGATGAAGTTTGAAGTCAATCGTGTGAAAATAAGATGGTGATTCAAAGCATTTTTGAAAGTGACACACTTCCTGCTGCCAGTTGGTGGCGCAATAACTTTGACTCACAAAAGTCATATCCATGTGATCGGCCTCTTACAACGAACACACAGCTGAAGTTTCATCCAAATCAGTCAATGTTTGCTGACGTTATAACACACTTCCTGTTTCCCTTTTCTCGCCATAAATTCGTTGCTTCGCCACGGCCAAACCATTTGAGATATCAAAAATCCGCTCGCAATTTAGCATCCTGGATATGTTCACTTGATGCTGACCGAGTTTGGCAATGATCGAAACAATGGCCTCGGAGGAGTATATTAAATTCCAGAGCATGGGTTTTCCGAACAACCGATTATAGCTCACTTCCTGTTGGGCTGACGCATAACTATGAGCACGAAAGTTGTTTGGCCCGATGAGATCTATATGTGTACCGAGTTTCATACATGTACGTGCAAGTGTGTTTGATATATGGACCAAGTTTTCAGACCCCACTTTAGGGGGCGCTGTCGAGCCCCCCTGCCACGCCCGGGTACCAGCTTCAGTCCGGCTCTGATGGCCGCGCATTCCGACGCCTGTGCGAAGTTTCAAGAGTTTTCGAGCATGTTAAGTGCCCCAAAAGTACCCGAGAAGTCGAAAAAAAAAAAAAAACAAAGAATAATCTGAGGAAGAACAATAGGGCTCTGCGCCCTTTCAGGGCTTGGGCCCTAATAAAAAGAATTAAAGCTGCGAGCAGCGATGACGGGCCCAAGCCGGTGGCACCGCCACGCCGGTGGCATCAGCTTAACTGTGCACGGCAGGCAATATGCATTTAAACAGGAGAATATTTTAGAATCGCTCGAATGTGCCACATTTACCGCAGCAACTGGTGCCACTATCACCACAAGCCACACCCATGATGTAATTTAAATTTAGATTAATTTTAATATCATAGGATAAAATAGATAAAAGTTATATTTTCCTGCTCAAAATTTTGTAAGTCCAGAAGGCCAGTATTTAATTCAAGGTGTTTGTAGTTCTTTTTTACTTATTCACACTAAAGTAGGGATGAAACGGTATGGAAATTTAACATCACGATTATAGTGACCCAAATTATCACGGTTATCAATATTATCACGGTTTTGTTCAAACAAGATGAAAGTGTTCAAAAAGAACAGATGCACACACTTAAAACATTTCAACAAGTTTTATATTTGAAATTAAACAAACAACAAATAACTAAAGCAGCTCTAAGCACTTTTTTAAGCTAGATTCTGTGGGATTTCTTTACTTAATGGCCGTCGTCAATAGCAACGCATAACGCATAAATAATACTAATTTGTCGTAAATATAATCTCTAATATTATCTCTGTAAATATATTCTCAATAAATATTCTCATCAGTGTTCAGCTATGATGCATTTAAATCAAGCATATTTTGTGTTAGAGCCCAAACAGTATCCAAGTGAAATAATGCATATCCATATTTCCATATGATTTGACAGTTTATTTTATTAAATATCAAAATGTGTGCATCATACCTGACACCTAGATGAACACTTTACAGTCAGTTTTATGACTGTCATTCTCTTTAAATGCTAGTGAAGTTTGGTAACGTTATACACGTTTCAATGTTGTATGTAACTTTGCAGACGGTCCCTAACTTTGCCAGCGTTATGCCAGTCATATCAGATGCGCTGTGGTTCTGCTGTGTTTTTTTAAACCATTTTACCTAAATCACCAAAATAATAAATGTTATATTTACCCATGGCCTTCCCTGTTATACAGAAATGTAATAGTTATCAAACCTTCCTTAACTGCATAAATAATAAATGAAATATAGATGAATCATCATTAAAGCTACAATTTTCTCTGTTCCCGTTGTTCTTTGATGAACATTAATGACAGGCATCATCAGTGCTCCTGTCACTTTAAGAACAGCCGCGGATCTCACGCGCGGTCCCGCGCATCTCATTTCCTCACAACTCTTTAAAGTTCATTTAAGACGTTATTTAACTAATTTAAGACTCGAATATGAGAATACTCACAATCCTCTGTGTTATTGTTTGTTCAAGAGCAAAAGAGAACTCGATGTGAGCAGGAAACTGACGCGAGTCTATCTATGCGTCGAGTGTGTGTGTGTGTGTGTGTGTGTGTGTGTGTCAGTGTCCCTTGATTAGCTGACATGAGACGCATCCACACAGATAGGACACTGACACACACACACACACACACACACACACACACACACACACACACACACACACACACACACACACACACACACACACACAGCATACCGCAGCATAGCCATACAGTTTAAGTTCACCCACACTTTATATTAATAAAAAGGTTTACAGTGCAAATACTGTTGTTGCATATACTGTGCATAAAATTTGAAAACATTTGCAAAAAACACCACTGTATCATTACATTTTTTTTTTTAAACCTTTAAGTAACCATTTTTTAAACATCTATAAACATTACTTTTACATAGATAGACGGACCAGATATTCCTAACACTTTGGGAATACTTAAGGGTTACTAGTTGTTTTGTAAACTGTAAACATTATCTGGATGGTTATTATAAAGTTGCAACCGATGACTATAATACCTTGTTAAATAGTTAATAAACAGTACCAGTAAAACGTGGGCAGTACCAGTAAAACATGTAAACAGTACCAGTCAAACATGTGGGTTGTCCTGATACTGTACTTCAAAATGTAATAGTGTAAAAATTGCCACAGAATAAAGTAATTGTTCAAGATCTATTGGTAACTCATAAAAATAATGTCATATTTGCATAAACTGTCACTACCGTATATATCCCGACACTAGCACATTAAGATAAGCTATGAAAAAAATCATGTTCCTCTGCCTCTTTCTGGTTAAATAATGTTTATAATAATTGTTAATATAGCATGCTATATTAACTATTCCAGGTTATTTATGCATAGCATAAATAATAGTTAGTAGAGCATGCTATGCCACTTTCATCAAAACCTATTACAAAGCTATAGCAATCTCATGTCATTCCGTCTGTTCGAAAAAAAAGTTGCACTAACTGTTCGTTACAAGCAGCATTTGCCGTCAGGCAGGTAACGATAGCTAACATAAACATATTTTTGCTAGCCTACCTGCTGCAAACTTACACTTTTTTTGTACAAGACAAGTAGAGCTATTTTATCCAGTGTAATTTATCACATACCACTATCTTGTTTTTTCTTATCCTCCTCTTCCTTTCTCTTTTTTCTTTTCTGGCTTCCTGAAGCATAAAATTCCGCTTAAAATCCGAAGATTTTGTATTTTGCCGGCTGCAGAGATCGCGTGGTTGGCTGGCTGCTGTCAGCGACTTCTGAGAGGGGCCCCTTAAGGGGGATCCCGATAACAGTGTCATTGCACTTTACTGCATTGACTATCAATGGGGCGCTCACACAGTTTGTCGTTTCATTTTATTCTTAACCTGTCGCTGTCTTGGGGCCCCAGGCCAGCTCGGGGCCCCAAGCAATTGCTTGGTTTGCCTGCCTTGTCGCGACGGGCCTGCACACACACACACACACACACACACACACACACACACACACACACACACACACACACACACACACACACACACACACACACACACACACACACACACACACACACACACACACACACCACACACACACACACACACACACACACATGTTTGTTTTTGTGAAATGTGAGGACATTCCATAGGCGTAATGGTTTTTATACTGTACAAACCGTATTTTCTATCCCCTTACACTGCCCCTGCCCCTAAACCTAGCCCTCACAGGAGACTGTGCAGTTCACTTTCTGTGAAAAAAAACTTGTTCTGTATGATTTATAAGCATTTTATAAGCATATTTCACCCTCTTTTTGTAATACCTATGTCATACCCATGTCATTATACACATTTGTGTCCTGATATTTCACGAAAACATGCCCACACACACACACACACACACACACACACACACACACACACACACACACACACACACACACACACACACACACACACACACACACACACACACACACACACACACACACACACACACACACACACACACACACACACACACACACACACAGAGACAAACCCCTTAGAGAGAAAGAGAGATGGATTTTTTTTTTATCCTGCTTCAAAACTAATACAATGCTGCCATCTTGTGTTCATTGAGGGGAGAGCAGCACAGACAGACAGAATTGATTATTTAAAAAAATATTTAAAATAAATAAATATATTGATCTGAAAAATAGTATAGTCCTTTTAAATTAATCCAAGTTCAATTACCAAACATACGATCTTAATTTAATTTAAATCAAAATATTATTTTACAAGATATGAGACAATTTCTGTTCCCCTTTTTTTGTCCTTATTTAATCCCTCGCCATGGCAACATTATTTGAAATATCCAATATTCGTTCGCATTTTAGCATCTTCCGTATCTTTGTTTCATGTTGACCGAGTTTGGTGGAGATTGAATAAATCGCCTACGAGGAGAACGTAAAAACTCAAGACCCTGAATTACATAAATATTCACCTTCAAACCAAAATATCTGACTTCCTGTTGGTCGGAGCTAATGACTGTAAATTAGAAAGTTGTCCGGCTCGATGAGGTCAATATATATACTGAGTTTGGTGATTGTAGATGAAACGAAGCCCTTCACTTTTGTCAAAAGGTGGCGCTAGAGAGCCCCTCATCCCCGCCCGTTTCTGAGGCTTTGCCCATGTGTACTGACTGACATCTCTGATGTGTGTGTTGAGTTTCAAGCAGTTTCAAGCAATTTCAAGCATGCTAAGAGCCTCAGAACAGCCAAAAGATTATCAAACTTTGACACGTTGCCATGGCAACAGTTTCCTTTTTTTCAGGAATCCATTTCATACGTCTCTATCTGTCATGTTTTCACATTATACTGATGAAGTTTGAAATAAATGGGGTGAAAATAAGATGGTGATTCAAAGCATTTTTGAAAGTGACACACTTCCTGCTGCCAGTTGGTGGCGCTATAACTTTGACTCACAAAAGTCATATCCATGTGATCGGCTTCTTACAACAAACACACAGCTGAAGTTTCATCCAAATCAGTCAATGTTTGCACAAGTAATAACACACTTCCTGTTTCCCTTTTCTCGCCATAAATTCGTTGCTTCGCCACGGCCAAACCATTTGAGATATCAAAAATCCGCTCGCAATTTAGCATCCTGGATATGTTCTCTTCATGCTGACCGAGTTTGGCAATGATCGAAACAATGGCCTCGGAGGAGTATATTAAATTCCAGAGCATGCGTTTTCCGAACAACCCATAATAGCTCACTTCCTGTAGGGCTGACGCATAACTTAGAGCACGAAAGTTGTTCGGCCCGATGAGGTCTATATGTGTACCGAGTTTCATACATGTACGTGCAAGTGTGTTTGATATATGGACCAAGTTTTCAGACCCCACTTTAGGGGGCGCTGTCGAGCCCCCCTGCCACGCCCGGGTACCAACTTCAGCCCGGCTCTGATGGCCGCGCATTCCGACGCCCGTGCGAAGTTTCAAGAGTTTTCGAGCATGTTAAGTGCCCTAAAAGTACCCGAGAAGTCGAAAAAAAAAAAAAAAAAAAAAAAAAAAAAAACAAAGAATAATCTGAGGAAGAACAATAGGGCTCTGCGCCCTTTCAGGGCTTGGGCCCTAATTAAAGCTGCGAGCAGCGATGACGGGCCCAAGCCGGTGGCACCGCCACGCCGGTGGCATCAGCTTAACTGTGCACGGCAGGCAATATGCATTTAAACAGGAGAATATTTTAGAATCGCTCGAATATGCCACATTTACCGCAGCAACTGGTGCCACTATCACCACAAGCCACACCCATGATGTAATTTAAATCTAGATTAATTTTAATATCATAGGATAAAATAAATAAAAGTTATATTTTCCTGCTCAAAATTTTGTAAGTCCAGAAGGCCAGTATTTAATTCAAGGTGTTTGTAGTTCTTTTTTACTTATTCACACTAAAGTAGGGATGAAACGGTATGGAAATTTAACATCACGATTATAGTGACCCAAATTATCACGGTTATCAATATTATCACGGTTTTGTTCAAACAAGATGAAAGTGTTCAAAAAGAACAGATGCACACACTTAAAACATTTCAACAAGTTTTATATTTGAAATTAAACAAACAACAAATAACTAAAGCAGCTCTAAGCACTTTTTTAAGCTAGATTCTGTGGGATTTCTTTACTTAATGGCCGTCGTCAATAGCAACGCATAACGCATAAATAATAATAATTTGTCGTAAATATAATCTCTAATATTATCTCTGTAAATATATTCTCAATAAATATTCTCATCAGTGTTCAGCTATGATGCATTTAAATCAAGCATATTTTGTGTTAGAGCCCAAACAGTATCCAAGTGAAATAATGCATATCCATATTTCCATATGATTTGACAGTTTATTTTATTAAATATCAAAATGTGTGCATCATACCTGACACCTAGATGAACACTTTACAGTCAGTTTTATGACTGTCATTCTCTTTAAATGCTAGTGAAGTTTGGTAACGTTATACACGTTTCAATGTTGTATGTAACTTTGCAGACGGTCCCTAACTTCGCCAGCGTTATGCCAGTCATATCAGATGCGCTGTGGTTCTGCTGTGTTTTTTTTAAACCATTTTACCTAAATCACCAAAATAATAAATGTTATATTTACCCATGGCCTTCCCTGTTATACAGAAATGTAATAGTTATCAAACCTTCCTTAACTGCATAAATAATAAATGAAATATAGATGAATCATCATTAAAGCTACAATTTTCTCTGTTCCCGTTGTTCTTTGATGAACATTAATGACATCATCATCAGTGCTCCTGTCACTTTAAGAACAGCCGTGGATCTCACGCGCTGTCCCGCGCATCTCATTTCCTCACAACTCTTTAAGTTCATTTAAGACGTTATTTAACTAATTTAAGACTCGAATATGAGAATACTCAAAATCCTCTGTGTTATTGTTTGTTCAAGAGCAAAAGAGAACTCGATGTGAGCAGGAAACTGACGCGAGTCTATCTATGCGTCGAGTGTGTGTGTGTGTGTGTGTGTGTGTGTGTGTGTGTGTGTGTCAGTGTCCCTTGATTAGCTGACATGAGACGCATCCACACAGATAGGACACTGACACACACACACACACACACACACACACACACACACACACACACACACACACACACACACACACACACACACACACAGCATACCGCAGCATAGCCATACAGTTTAAGTTCACCTACACTTTATATTAATAAAAAGGTTTACAGTGCAAATACTGTTGTTGCATATACTGTGCATAAAATTTGAAAACATTTGCAAAAAACACCACTGTATCATTAAATTTTTTTTAAACCTTTAAGTAACCATTTTTTAAACATCTATAAACATTACTTTTACATAGATAGACGGACCAGATATTCCTAACACTTTGGGAATACTTAAGGGTTACTAGTTGTTTTGTAAACTGTCTATAAACATTATCTGGATGGTTATTGTAAAGTTGCAACCGATGACTATAATACCTTGTTAAATAGTTAATAAACAGTACCAGTAAAACGTGGGCAGTACCAGTAAAACATGTAAACAGTACCAGTCAAACATGTGGGTTGTCCTGATACTGTACTTCAAAATGTAACAGTGTAAAAATTGCCACAGAATAAAGTAATTGTTCAAGATCTATTGGTAACTCATAAAAATAATGTCATATTTGCATAAACTGTCACTACCGTATATATCCCGACACTAGCACATTAAGATAAGCTATGAAAAAAATCATGTTCCTCTGCCTCTTTCTGGTTAAATAATGTTTATAATAATTGTTAATATAGCATGCTATATTAACTATTCCAGGTTATTTATGCATAGCATAAATAATAGTTAGTAGAGCATGCTATGCCACTTTCATCAAAACCTATTACAAAGCTATAGCAATCTCATGTCATTCCGTCTGTTCGAAAAAAAAGTTGCTCTAACTGTTCGTTACAAGCAGCATTTGCCGTCAGGCAGGTAACGATAGCTAACATAAACATATTTTTGCTAGCCTACCTGCTGCAAACTTACACTTTTTTTGTACAAGACAAGTGGAGCTATTTTATCCAGTGTAATTTATCACATACCACTATCTTGTTTTTTCTTATCGGTCAGGGGATCTCTGGATAATCCGTAATTCGTTTGGAGTTATAAAACGAAAATACCGTTTTTCTGTTTTTTGTTTCAAAACGAAAAACCAAATAACCGTTTTTGGTGTCAGAATCAAAAAACGAAAAACCAATTAAAAACGGTCCGTTTTTCGTTTTGAACTTCAGTCAGTTCGTTTTTCGTTTATAAACCAAAAACGGAAGTCACGTGGTCTATTCCTTTTTTGGAAGCGAAAGTTACCGGTAACACTTTCAAAATAGAAGTAACTATGGTTAACGAGGTGATTGTAGACTAACTATAACGTTTTTTAGTGCCACTAAAGTAGCACTGGGTGTGAGAAAAAAAAAACACTTAAGTTAACTGAAATAAAAATTAAAACTAATAAAATAATAACTCTGGCTGTTAGGGAGAATTAAACATTTGTAAGAACATTGGTGACCTGTAACTTCAGATTAAGACAAGTGAACTAATTTTATATGTAGCTTAGGATAGCAGGAAGCCTATTTATTTATAAGTTTCTATTATTTAATTCACATTTTAGTTTTGCAACATATGTCTTGCTATGTGGAAGCTCAACCAGCAGAGGTCACTCTACCCCCTTCTGCGCACCGACTCTTTCTGTGGGACAACAGGCAACAAGGGTTTGACCTTTTGACTTGTGTTTATATCAGATAGAAGGCAAGCACTGCTACCAACAGAAGCTAATCACTGAGTTTGAAGGGTGTGCAGAACTTCACGTGCCTTCCAGCTCCTCTTTCTATGGCACTATAGCTGCTAAAAACTCTCAGCTTCCACCATCTACTGTTACCCCTTCTGTGTCAAAACAAAACTCTTCCAAAACAAATCTATAAAGTTGTATACCTTTTATTTTCATTCGCATTTTTCTCCAGTGTAATATACTTATTATGTTAGTAAAGTAGATGAAATATTTTTTATGCAGCTTGTAGTTCTCATTAGTTATGTAGACCTACTTGTGTGTGAAACCTAGCCTTACTCAGTCAAAAATTATCTCTAGCCCTGGGACTTTCAGATCTTTTAGTGCTTTTTTGGGTTTAATTCTGTTTGATGAACCACCAGGGAAAGGCAGTGCTCTGTACTCTTGGTACTTGTGTAAAGTAAAATAAAAGTGAAGTTAAATTATTTAGTTTTGGTACTCTGGTACTACCCTAGTACTCGTGTCAGGGCCTCCCAGAGTTTCCCCAATACCTGGAGGATGTGAGCCTGTGCACTGTGTGCTGGGTTTAAGGACTGATGATAGTAGCAAGACTGGCCCCAGTCACCTACCATCACTCTCTCTTCAAATAAATGCTGGACTGGCAGGACACCACTCCTTCCTCCGGCACCATAAAAGGGCCTTTGTTGTCACTTTCAGATATTTACATCATGGTTTATGGTAAGCCACATCTTTGAATTGTGGCACTACTTTTGTGGAATTGGATGATGTCAACTTATGTCTTTAAATACAAATGTACATCATAATGTACAAAGGTACAGTGAAGCAGGGCTCTGCATTGCAACTCTTTCACTTGCATATATGCCCTTAAATGATTTACAAGCATATTGGGTCAGTGAAGACTAAAACCTACTGTAAATGTTATAGTCAAGTCATCTTCATTTATATAGCGCTTTTAACAATGTAGATTGTTTCAAAGCAGCTTTACAGAGATTTTTTGTGTCTGGACCACCACTGTACAACCATGTTCACATTGCATAGGCCTATAAATGAAAAACACATCTTTAGAAGAGGCTTCATTTAATGGGTGATTTTCACATGGTTTTTACTCGTTTTACAATAATAGTCACTTTCAAATCCAGACTCAAAACACATCTGTTTAGCTATGCATTTAATGAATGAGCACTGTGCCAATGTTCGTCCGACTGTACTGTACTGTATTTTATTTTATTTTTTTCTTAACTGTTTTAATTATTCTTATTTCTTTTTATTATTTTTTAATTTCTTCTATGTAAAGCACTTTGAATTGCCACTGTGTATGAAATGTGCTATATAAATAAACTTGCCTTGCCTTGCCTTGCCTAGGTTTTAGTCTTCACTGACCCAATATGCTTGTAAATCATTTAAGGGCATATATGCAAGTGAAAGAGTTGCAATGCAGAGCCCTGCTTCACTGTACCTTTGTACATTATGATGTACATTTGTATTTAAAGACATAAGTTGACATCATCCAATTCCACAAAATTAGTGCCACAATTCAAAGATGTGGCTTACCATAAACCATGATGTAAATATCTGAAAGTGACAACAAAGGCCCTTTTATGGTGCCGGAGGAAGGAGTGGTGTCCTGCCAGTCCAGCATTTATTTGAAGAGAGAGTGATGGTAGGTGACTGGGGCCAGTCTTGCTACTATCATCAGTCCTTAAACCCAGCACACAGTGCACAGGCTCACATCCTCCAGCTATTGGGCAAACTCTGGGAGGCCCTGACACGAGTACTAGGGTAGTACCAGAGTACCAAAACTAAATAATTTAACTTCACTTTTATTTTACTTTACACAAGTACCAAGAGTACAGAGCACTGCCTTTCCCTGGTGGTTCATCAAACAGAATTAAACCCAAAAAAGCACTAAAAGATCTGAAAGTCCCAGGGCTAGAGATAATTTTTGACTGAGTAAGGCTAGGTTTCACACACAAGTAGGTCTACATAACTAATGAGAACTACAAGCTGCATAAAAAATATTTCATCTACTTTACTAACATAATAAGTATATTACACTGGAGAAAAATGCGAATGAAAATAAAAGGTATACAACTTTATAGATTTGTTTTGGAAGAGTTTTGTTTTGACACAGAAGGGGTAACAGTAGATGGTGGAAGCTGAGAGTTTTTAGCAGCTATAGTGCCATAGAAAGAGGAGCTGGAAGGCACGTGAAGTTCTGCACACCCTTCAAACTCAGTGATTAGCTTCTGTTGGTAGCAGTGCTTGCCTTCTATCTGATATAAACACAAGTCAAAAGGTCAAACCCTTGTTGCCTGTTGTCCCACAGAAAGAGTCGGTGCGCAGAAGGGGGTAGAGTGACCTCTGCTGGTTGAGCTTCCACATAGCAAGACATATGTTGCAAAACTAAAATGTGAATTAAATAATAGAAACTTATAAATAAATAGGCTTCCTGCTATCCTAAGCTACATATAAAATTAGTTCACTTGTCTTAATCTGAAGTTACAGGTCACCAATGTTCTTACAAATGTTTAATTCTCCCTAACAGCCAGAGTTATTATTTTATTAGTTTTAATGTTTATTTCAGTTAACTTAAGTGTTTTTTTTTTTCTCACACCCAGTGCTACTTTAGTGGCACTAAAAAACGTTATAGTTAGTCTACAATCACCTCGTTAACCATAGTTACTTCTATTTTGAAAGTGTTACCGGTAACTTTCGCTTCCAAAAAAGGAATAGACCACGTGACTTCCGTTTTTGGTTTATAAACGAAAAACGAACTGACTGAAGTTCAAAACGAAAAACGGACCGTTTTTAATTGGTTTTTCGTTTTTTGATTCTGACACCAAAAACGGTTATTTGGTTTTTCGTTTTGAAACAAAAAACAGAAAAACGGTATTTTCGTTTTATAACTCCAAACGAATTACGGATTATCCAGAGATCCCCTGACCCTTATCCTCCTCTTCCTTTCTCTTTTTTCTTTTCTGGCTTCCTGAAGCATAAAATTCCGCTTCAAATCCGAGGATGTTTTGTATTTTGCCGCAGCAGAGATCGCGTGGTTGGCTGGCTGCTGTCAGCGACTTCTGAGAGGGGCCCCTTAAGGGGGATCCCGATAACAGTGTCATTGCACTTTACTGCATTGACTATCAATGGGGCGCTCACACAGTTTGTCGTTTCATTTTATTCTTAACCTGTCGCTGTCTTGGGGCCCCAGGCCAGCTCGAGGCCCCAAGCAATTGCTTGGTTTGCCTGCCTTGTCGCGACGGGCCTACACACACACACACACACACACACACACACACACACACACACACACACACACACACACACACACACACACACACACACACACACACACACACACACACACACACACACACACACACACACACACACACACACAAAGAGAGTTTAAAAAATAACACAACACTGCCACCCTTTAGTGAGGGGAGGGCAGACAGAGAATAAATATTCAGAAGAAATATATTAAATAAAATAAATATATTGATCTGAAAAATAGTATGATTATTTTAAAGCTATTTGGTTACATTTTAATAAAACATTGTTTTAGTATGTTTTTAAACACACACACATACACGTTGTAATACCAGTGTAATACCCATGTCATTATACAAATTTGTGTCCTCATAAATCACATAAACAAGAGAGAGAGAGAGAAACAAGTTTTTTTTTTGTCCTGCTTCAAAACTAATACAATGCTGCCATCTTGTGTTCATTGAGGGGAGAGCAGCAGACACAGAAAATATTATTCACAGAAATATTTTAAATAAATAAATATATTCATCTGAAAAATAGTATAGTCATTTTAAATTAATCTAAGTTCAATTACCAAACATACAATCTTAATTTAATTGAAATTAAAATATGATTTTACAAGATATGAGACAATTTCTGTTCCCCTTTTTTGTCCTTATTTAATCCCTCGCCATGGCAACACCGTTTGAGATATCCAATATTCGTTCGCATTTTAGCATCTTCCGTATCTTTGTTTCATGTTGACCGAGTTTGGTGGAGATTGAATAAATCGCCTGCGAGGAGAACGTAAAAACTCAGACCCTGAATTACACAAATATTCACCTTAAAACCAAAATATCTGACTTCCTGTTGGTCGGAGCTAATGACTGTAAATTAGAAAGTTGTCCGGCTCGAAGAGAACAATATATGTACCGAGTTTGGTGACTGAAGATAAAACTAACCCCCCCACTTTTGTCAAAAGGTGGCGCTAGAGAGCCCCTCTTCCCCGCCCATTTCTGATGCTTTGCCAATGTGTACTGACTGACATCTCTGATGTGTGTATTGAGTTTCAAGCAGTTTCAAGCAATTTCAAGCATGCTAAGAGCCTCAAAACAGCCAAAAGATTATTAAACTTTGACACGTTGCCATGGCAACAGTATTTGAAATTTCAGGAATCCATTTCATACGTCTCTATCTGTCATGTTTTCACATTATACTGATGAAGTTTGAAGTAAATGGGGTGAAAATAAGATGGTGATTCAAAGCATTTTTGAAAGTGACACACTTCCTGCTGCCAGTTGGTGGCGCTATAACTTTGACTCACAAAAGTCATATCCATGTGATCGGCCTCTTACAACGAACACACAGCTGAAGTTTCATCCAAATCAGTCAATTTTTGCTGACGTTATAACACACTTCCTGTTTCCCTTTTCTCGCCATAAATTCGTTGCTTCGCCACGGCCAAACCATTTGAGATATCAAAAATCCGCTCGCAATTTAGCATCCTGGATATGTTCTCTTCATGCTGACCGAGTTTGGCAATGATCGAAACAATGGCCTCGGAGGAGTATATTAAATTCCAGAGCATGGGTTTTCCGAACAACCCATTATAGCTCACTTCCTGTTGGGCTGACGCATAACTATGAGCACGAAAGTTGTTCGGTCCGATGAGGTCTATATGTGTACCGAGTTTCATACATGTACGTGCAAGTGTGTTTGATATATGGACCAAGTTTTCAGACCCCACTTAAGGGGGCGCTGTCGAGTCCCCCTGCCACGCCCGGGTACCAGCTTCAGCCCGGCCCTGATGGCCGCGCATTCCGACGCCTGTGCGAAGTTTCAAGAGTTTTCGAGCATGTTAAGTGCCCCAAAAGTACCCGAGAAGTCGAAAAAAAAAAAAAAAAAAAAA